>NW_025890113.1:27282-52939 GCF_002878395.1 Capsicum annuum | reverse complement strand
TTGAATGATATTTATCATGATTTTGATAAATATCATTCAAGATTCATGCTTTATATCTCTACACATGTAAATTCATCTTTCAAAATCATAAACATCAAGATTTTATAATAATAATCATAAGATATGGGTTCATGCTTCAAATTCATAAAAATCAAATAAAAATCATGCCTTTGTAAGGAAAATTACTTTTGGGCACAAGAATGAAAGAGAGTTCTTGTTGAAAAACCCCACATACCTTGAATGATGAATTTTAGATCGATACTCGTTTTTGAGATGTTAATCGTGCCTTTGAATTGTGGTTCTTGGAGTTCTTGAACTAGGAACTTAGAATCTTGAATAAATTTGTAGAATTAATGAACTTTGGAGGTTCTTGAAGTTTTTGAACTAGGAACTTGGAATCTTGAATAAATTTGCGGAATTTATGGTGAACTTTGGAGGTTCTTGAAGTGGGATGTAGGAGCTTAGGGTTTTCTTTTTGAGGGAATTTGATGAAATATAACATATAGTGCTTCTAATAGGCTTTAATATAGGGTTTAGATGGATTTTGGGTGAGGAGGAATGACCAAAATGCCCCTAAAAATCAAATAATTCTCGAATCTGTCCTTTGGTGGACTGTTTTGATAGTCTGGAGTAGATCAATCATAATGTTTTACTCCGATATCCAAATTAGATGAAAAAATTTCATTAGAAAGAGGACTCTTATATACTTCCGTTGATATATAGTATCTCACCCAGATCATTGTGTACGAGGAGTGATGATCGTTTGAAGTTGACCCAAAAATTCACTTTTGATAGGCTGAAGTAGATCGATCATAACATTTTGCTCCGATAGAAAAATTGGATGAAGCCAATTTCATTGGAAAGAGGACTTGCAGAGATTTCTATTGATATATACTGGATCACCCAGATCATTAAGTACAAGGAGTTATGATCGTTTAAAGTTGGAGCAAAAATATGCCAGGCCTCAGTACTTTTTCCTACACGGTTTACTGTTCACTACTATTCATGGTTCAATCGGAATCTCGTCGCTCGGGTGTCTATTTTGGATGATCCATATATCGTTGGAAATTTTATTTGATACTCTATGCAATGGTGAGTCATAATCTAAGACATTCCGCACGAAAAATTTTATAATTCATTCTAGAAGATAGAACCCAACACGTTTACGGATAAAATTTCAATGAAAAATTTCCCAGGGTATTATAATTATGCATGTTTCTAAAGAAGAGAGTGTAGAATTGGCACCCTATAGGCTGAAGGATGTTTCATATGATTGGGTGGTGATATGGAAGAAAAGTAGAGTGGAGAATGCAGCTCCCATGACTTGGTAGATATTTCAGGATGAGTTATTAGACAAGTTCTTTCCACGTGAGATGAGGGAAACTAAGATAGAAGAGTTCATGAACATAAGAAAAGTCTCAGTGACAGTGAAAAAGTATTACCTCAAGTTCAACCAGTTGTCTAAGTATGCCCCTGAACAGATGGCTAACCCTTGGTCAGGCATGAGTAAGTTTGTGACCGGTGTATCTGGGTTGGTAGTTAAGAAGTGTAGGACTGCTATGCTTCCTGGAGATATTGATCTTTCTAGATTGGTAATGCATGCTCAGCAGATTGAGTCAGAAAAGCTAAATGAAAGAAAGAGTAAATAAGAGGGATAGAAGAGGGCAATTTGATCATGGTCAGAATAGGCCTGGAGAATGAAATCATTTGTAGTTTTAGAATTGTTCATCTATGCCTGCACCATATTCATCCAGTGCTCCTACCCCAGAACTAGACAAGAATAGTGGGGTAAGTCTTCTATGTCTAGATCTCAGAATAGCATGAGTAATAGGCCCAGTTATCCTCAGTGTGCTAGGTGTGGTAAGAATTATCCTGGCTGGTGTTTAGCAGGTCAGAGAGGTTTATATGGTTGAGTCTAACCGGGCCATGGAATTGAAGAGTGCCCGCATTCTAGGCAGGGAAATAAAGATGTTTGTCCTAAGACTCAGGCTAATAGTGCACCAGTTCTTCTAGGTCGCCCAGCCTCTCCTCAAGGTGCCTCATCCAGTACTGGTGGCGGTTAGCACCAGAATTGGTTTTACACTTTACCATCCCATTAGGAGTAGGAAGATTCACCCAATGTTGTGACTGGTATGCTTCGTATCTTTCATTTTGATGTTTATGTGTTGTTAGACCCTAGGTCAAGTTTCTCTTATGTGACCCCGCTAGTTGCTGTGAATTTTGAGATAAGTTTTGAAAAAACCCCTAAGCCTTTCTTAGTTTCTATCCCAGTAGGTGAGTCAGTTGTTGCTAAGCAAACCTATAAGAAATGTCCTATCACTGTCTTTCATAGAGTCATGTTAGCATACTTGATAGAGTTAGACATGGTTTATTTTGATCTTATTCTTGGTATGGATTGACTCCATTCTTGTTATGCAACCATATATTGTCACACCGTGTGGTGAAGTTTCAGTTTCCAGATGAGCCAACCTTCGAGTGGTCAGGCAATTCAATGTCTCCTAAGAGTCATTTTATATCTTATATTAAGGCTAGAAGTTGATATCCAAAGTTTGCATTTACCATTTAGTTTGATTTAAAGATACTAAGTTTGAGACTCCAACACTTCAGTCAGTTCGAGTGGTTAAGGAGTTTCCAGAAGTTTTCCTAGAAGATCTCCCAGGGTACCTCCCGATAGAGAAATAGAATTAGTTATTGATCTTCTCCCAGATACTCAGCCTATTTCTAGCCATCTTTTTTGAATGGCTCTCGCAGAGCTTAAGGAGTTCAAGGAATAACTCAAAGATCTTTTAGATAAAGGTTTTATAAGGCCTAGTGTTTCTCCATGGGGCACTCCCGTCCTATTCGTGCAAAATAAAGATATTTCTTTGCGTATGTGCATTGACTATCATCAGTTGAATAAGGTTACAGTCAAGAACAAATACCCTCTTCCTAGGATTGATGACTTATTTGACCAACTCCAAGGTGTGAGTTATTTCTCAAAAATAAACCTTAGATAAGGCTATCATCAACTTAAAGTAAGGGAATGTGATATTCTAAAGATATTTTTCAGAACCCGTTGTGGTTATTTTGAGTTTCTAGTCATGTCCTTTGGGTTAACCAATGCTCCAGCAGCTTTCATGGACCTTATGAACCAAGTGTTGAAATAGTATATAGACATGTTTGTCATAGTATTCATAGATGATATCCTTGTGTGCTCCCATAATGAGGATGGCTATATAGATCATCTTAGGATTGTCTTGCAAACTCTTAGAGATCATCAATTATTTGCCAAATTTAGCGAGTGTGAATTTTGGTTAAGGTTGGTCACTTTTCTCGGTCATATTATTTCCACTGATGGCATTAGTGTTGATCCCCAAAATATAGAAGCCGTAAGAAATTGGCCTAGACCTATCTCTCCATTAGCCATTAGGAGTTTCTTTAGTCTAGATTGTTATTACAAACTTTTTGTTGAGGGTTTCTTGTCTATTGCATCTTCCATGTCTAGATTGACCCAAACAAAATTTAAGTTCCATTGGTCAGATTCCTCTGAGAAGAGTTTTTAGGAGTGTAAGACTCAACTCACTACAGCCCCAGTCTTAGCGTTACTTGATGGTACAAATAGTTTTGTTGTGTATTGTGATGCCTCTAGAGTTGGTTTGGGTTGTGTGTTGATGCAGAGAGGTAAGGTCATAGCCTATGCCTCTAGACCGCTTAAGCCTCATAAAAAGAATTACCCAACCCATGATCTTGAATTAGCTGTTATGGTGTTTGCGTTGAAAATCTGGAGACACTATCTGTATAGTGTGCATGTTGATGTGTTCACGGACCACAAAAGTTTGCAGTATGTGTTTATCTAGAAGGAGTTGAATCTTCATCAGAGAAGACGGTTATAATTATTGAAGAATTATGACATGAGCGTGTTGTATCATTTGGGCAAGGCCAATGTAGTGGCAGATGCCCTTAGTAGATTGTCTATGGGTAGTGTTGCTCATGTGGAGAATGATAAGAAAGAGTTAGCTCAAGAAGTTCATCGTTTGTCTAGATTGGGAATTAGGTTGGTTGATTCAGCTGAAGGGAATGTATAGGTTCAAAGTAGTTCCAAATCTTCCCTAGTTTCAAAAGTGAAGGAGAAGCAAGATATGGATTTTCGTTTGGTCAAACTAAAGGAGTCAGTTAACGACCAAAAAGTATAGGTTTTCTCTCATGGGGGAGATTGCGTGTTGAGATACCAAAGTAGATTATGTGTGTTATGTGTTGATGGGTTGAGACAGAGGATTTTGGATGAAGTGCATGGTGCACGTTATTCTATTCATGTCGGTGCTACCAAGATGTACTGCGACTTATAGGAAATCTATTGGTGGAGTGGTATGAAAAGGGATATAGTGGAATTTGTAGCTAAGTGTGCAACTTTTCAACAAGTTAAGGTAGAGCACCAAAGACCTGGTGGTATGTTGCAAGAGTTTGGTATCCCCACTTGGAAGTGAGAAGAGGTGAATATGGATTTTGTGACTGGTTTACCTCATTCGTGTTGCCAGCATTATTTGATTTGGGTTATTGTAGATAGATTGACTAAGTTAGTGCATTTTTTCCCAGTTCATACATCCTATACAACTGAGGATTATGCTAAGTTGTATATCCAAGAGTTAGTCAGATTGCATGGAGTTCCCTTGTCTATCATCTCAGATAGGGGTACTCAATTCACTTCCTAGTTTTGGAAAGCTTTTCAGAAAGGTCTTGGTACCCAAGTTCATCTTATTTCAGCTTTCCACCCTCAGACAAATGGTCAGGAAGAGAGGACTATTTTAGACTCTAGAGGATATGTTGAAAGCATGTGATCTTGATTTCAAAGGTAGTTGGGATGAGCATTTGCCGTTGATTGAGTTTACTTATAATAATAGTTACCATTCTAGCATACAAATGGCCCCGTTTGAGGCTCTTTATGGGAGAAGATGTAGATCACCCATAGGATGTTTTGAAGTGGGTGAGGCCACTTTGCTTGGGCCTAATTCAGTGTTTGAAGCTATGGAGAAAGTTTGATTGATTAAAGAAGGATTGAAAATAGCTCAGAGTCATCAAAAATCCTATGCAGCTATGAGAAGAAGGGACCTTGAGTATGAGGTTGGTGACTTAGTGTATCTAAAGATTTCACACATGAAAGGGGTGAAGAGATTTGGCAAGAAGGGGAAACTTAGTCCCCAGTATGTTGGCCCCTATAGAATTGTGAGTCGTGTTGGGAAAGTAGATTATGAGTTTGATTTTCCAGCAGACTTGTCAGGCGTACATCCTGTATTCCACATCTCTATGCTTAAAAAGTGCATCGGTGACTCCACCATTGTAGTTCCCTTAGAAAGCTTAGATATTCCGAACAACCTTTCTTACAAAGAGATTTTAGTTGAGATTTTAGATCATCAAATTCATAGACTGAGGAACAAAGAAGTTCCCTTGGTCAAAGTTCTTTGGCAAAATCAGTCTGTTGAGGGTGCCATTTGGGAAGCAGAAGAAGATATGCGAGCCAAGTACCCTTATCTCTCTCCACAAACTCAGATTTAGCCGAAGCTAATACTCTCCCTTGATCTAGTTCTTTCCTATTCATATATTCATCTATATAGTTGTCCTCATGTAAGTTCATGCAGTCACAAAATTACTCAGAAACTTAGAATGATTCATATTCAGTTGCTCAGTTTATTTCAGTTGTGCATGATATCTTATAGTCTCAGATTTCCTAGGTATTCTTAGTCTAACTAGCAATATTCGAGGATGAATGTTTTCACGGGGGAGATATTGTATTACCCATACCTTTCTTAGCTTAAATTCATCCCTAAAATGTTAAGGGATAGCTTTCAAAATGAATACTATTTATTTAGTATGTAATTCTTCAGATTTAGACCTCCCATTGTGTGGGAAATTGAATAATCTATCCAACGATATAAGATTCGTCTAAATCCAATAACCGAGTAAGAAGTTATGGCTATTTTAAGTTCCAGTCATAAAACATCGTGATTTGGGCCCTTAGCGCTTCGTGGAGAAACATAAAACAATGACTGTCAAATTTTGGTGTACCTCCATGATATTGGTGCATCGTGGAGAGGGCTAATTTACCATTTGGCAATTTCTAATGAGACCTCACGATACTGGCGCATCGCGCTTGGGGTCAAAATGACAAACTAAAGGGCTCTGCAATCATAGCACATCGCGGTGAAAGACCAGTTGCTGCTCGTCCATTTTCTAGTGAGCCACCGCAATAGTGGTGCATCGCGGTGGTCACCCAGTTTGCAAAAGAAGTTCATTTTTCAAATTTCGTCTAAAAGATAAAAGGGGTATTTTGGTAACTTACTCAGCCCCAATCCATCTTAAACAATGAATTACGTCCACTTTTCATCAAATATATTTCAAGTAAAACCCTAGCTCATCATACTTTCTCCCTAAGAAATCCAAATTCCTTGATTAATTCTGCAAAGAAATTCAAGATTAAGGACCCCCAACACAAGAATTCTAAGAATTCATCTTCAAAGCATTTATAGGAATCTAAGATTCAAGATTTTCATCAAAGATCATCAATTAAGGTGTGTGGGGTTTTGAACAAGAACAATCCTTTCGTCCTTGTTCCGAAAATTTATCTTAAATTAAAACTTACTTAATTTTACGTGATTTTTCATGAAATTAAAGTTAGGGTTTACACCTATCAATGTTATTTTCAAGTTTATGATATTTCTAATGATTTTAAAGTTGAATTCCATGATTATGTTCATATTTTCATGCATATTGCTGACATTTCCAGATTTTGAGTCATTTTATTCATATTTACGTTATCTAGCATGATTATTATGATAGATTTAACATGAGATTGACGCATGGGTTATTTATCCCAAGATTTAGTATTATTACTTCAAGAAAGATGATGCTTTAAGAATCTTACGACAAGATTATTTACTGTTTTTCAGTAAAGCTTTGATCTTTCAATCACTGGTTTAGCTTTAAAATCCATTTTACAGATTATTACAGTTTATGGAACTCGGATTAGCTTTATTTACAGATTTACTCATATAAATGCATAATTGGTTTTCCATACGAACCCTTATGTTAGTTTTAAAAGTAGATTTCCAATGGTTTGAGCATACAGATTTAAGAGGGAGTAGTATTTAGCATCGAGTGGGAAGTGTAGGATTAGCGTGCCTTATCTTTCACAGAACGACATAGCCAACATAGGTACAGATTATCAAATCATTCCTATTTCTATATGGATGACAGGTTTAGCTTGTGATCGATCACATGGATTAGGTTATACTCCCTGGTAAGAGTATGACACCTATCCCCAATGTGATGTTTCTTCCTTAGGAGGTCAAGACATTGGACTCCATGTAGCTCACATAGTTTATGTCAGTTAATAGAACCTCCCTTACATATAAGCTTTTGAAAAAGTATTTCCCTAACAGTAAAGATTTTCAGAATAAGTTTTCAGATTTCACTTAGCCTATATGATATGAGATTAAGAACAGAATGCAAATTTCCTAACTAAGTGTAATGGATCACATGATTTACAGTATATGCTTTATTATTTATGATTTATGATTTTCAAATTTACTCAAGCTCATGTGAGTCATTTATATTTAGCATGCATGATTTTCTAACTTGTGATGATATTGCTCACTTATCTCATTCACCGTTATTTACTAGTAAATCATTAAAATACTGATCCACATGTATGTCTATGTGCTACATTGTCTCATAATGTAGGTTCAGGTGCTCAGCCTCAGCAGTGCGAGTGATTTTCGAGCATCTTATCTATGTCTCTATAGTTGGTGAGTCCTCATAGTTTTGGGACTTAGCTATTCATATTTTAAGTTTATTAATAGATTTTTCTATATTTATTTTAGACAGGTTGAGTCAGCTGGGGCCTGTCCCAGTAACTCTAGAGATTCAGTTAGTAGAGGCTTGTCGAACTACTAGATCCAGTTTTAGACATTTGATTCAGTATTCAGAATACTTTAGTATTGTTTTACCAATACTTTTAGTATGTTTCAGATAACATTTCTGCATATATTATATTTTTACATTCATATCTCCTATTTTGAGATCCAGACTTAGTAGAAGGAAGCCAGGGTTAGCTCAGGACTACTTGTAGTTCGGAGCATCGTGTGTTGTCCCGGGAGCTTAGATTTTGGGGCATTACACCTAAGCACATTTTTTATGGTAGCATGGTTCATTTGCGTTTAAGGTATTCTAAATAAATCCCGAGAGTCCGATGAACTTGAAAAATTTTGCTAAGTACTAGTGTAATCATTGTGTAAGCGGTGGTTACTTTAGCAACCAGGGGATCACTTTAGCGATCAGCCTTCGTCCCCACCTAGTCGCTTAGAAGAGGCCTCATGGTTTATGTAGAGGTCACTTAAGCGACATTTGACTGCTAAAGTGAAGGCCAACTTCTCATTAAGGGTCAATTTAGAGACACCCAATCGCTTAAGCGGTGATCGCATAAGAGACAATTTGACAACTTAAGCGGTCATGGATGGTACTCCCCTTTTATAATTCATTCTCTATTTGGCCAAGCTTAATTTTTTATATCGGAAGACTCCATAAAACCCTAGGAGACCTCTAAAATAGTGAAGGTTAATCATTGCACGTTAGGGGAGTATTGAAGTGTTTGCTCAGGGAATTTTCTCATCAAGATTTCCATGAGTTTTCTTTATTTCTTAATTATTCAGCATTTTGAACCCAAACCCCTAGATCCCTTATGGACATATTTGAGGAAGTATCTGTGTTTATATTTATAACGTCCTAGAGGTACCCCGTCGATGTCAAACAGAGCTTAGATTATGAATGGCCCTAAGCTAACCTATGATATCTATTTAGCTTGAAACTCACTTGAAAAGTGAACTAAAATACATCGAAACTAAAGGTAAACAATACCATAGCTTAATGTAAATCTTTAACTAGGAAACCTTAAAACAAACTCCATGAACTTAGAACATACACAGTCTGACAAGCCTCTACTAGCTGACCCGAACATAAACGAAATCAAGTAACTAAGACACCTTCATCAATGAACAAATGTCTGATAAGCTGGGTCCTCGGACTGGCGTCACCAAAATTCAAGATGTAGGTGATGATGCCCATAGTCAATCGTGCTGCTGAAGACGAGCACCAGAACCTAGATTATAAGATAATGTAGCACATAGACATATATGTGGGTTAGCACCTCTGGAATGTGCTTAGTATGTGAGGGGTAAATGCATAAATAAAACAAGAGTTGTATATAAATGTGAACTTTCAATAAATGCATGCTAAGCATAAGTGACTCACCTTGAGCTTGGATAAAAATAAAGACTGCAATGCCATAAATCATGGATAATGAAACGTATGAATAAGCTTAGTGAGCCACAATACTTGGTTTCTTAAATGTTTACTTTTATTCTTTCTCATGGGAGATTCCTCTAACCGACATAAACCATGTGAGCTACTATGGAGTCCAATGTCTTACCATATTGGGGAGAGCTGTTCTACCCTTGCTATCAAAATAAAACCTTAAATTAAGTGATTACTATACTTCATCCATATAGGGAATAAGATTCACCTATGGTGGATCGTAGTTTCCAGAAATTTAGGATACGCTCATCTGCATTCCCTTGTCGATGCTAAATACTACTCCTAGAATATATATTCTCATACTTAAGAAATCCTCCTTAAAATAGCATAAGGGTTTATAGACTTAAAACCAGTTATGCTTTTCTTTACTTTAAATCATAATCAAGATGAACACTTTTGTATTTCATGTCATATCTTTAGATCAAATTATCAAAATTTCATGAATCATGCTATAATTCATATGAACTGAAATTCAAGAGGTTTGAACTTTCTTATAAACTAAATGCTTCTTCTTAAATCTTGAAATTCTTACTTTCTTTAATAACACTTATGACAAAATATTACACTAATACCCATATAGAAATCTTTTATTAGAATCCCAAATCAAAGTAATGAAATTCAAAGCATAATATCAAATCTTAAAGTTCAAAACATGAGTAGATGCAACCTTATTGCATCTTTATCCTTAAAATCACAAGATAATAATATGCTTCAATATATGAAATTCAAGGGATGAACCCTAATATAAACAAGTAAATTCAATCTTACTACTATGCTTTTGGGGAACAAGGATGAAATATTAACCTTGTTTAAAAACCCCATATACCTGGAATAGCTTGACTTCTGAAGAGAACATGAAAGATAACTTGATGAAACAAACCCAATCTTGATATTCTTGAGGATGGGAGGAGGAAAGTGTTGTTAACTGACTGAAAGTGGAGGAAAATAATGCTCCTTTTTTTGTTATAAGTCGTGGGTTAAAAGGTAATAGAGGAAAAGGGACCAAAAGACCCTTTAGCTAACACTATAAAAATTGATCGCCAGTATTTATGATTCAACCATATGAATCGTATAGTGAACGTATGAGTTAGCCTTATGAATCGTAAGCTTGGCAGGATCAAGGTGATATACACTGATCAATATACGAGTCTATACCTACAATTAGTATCATCTCAATATGACTTGTAGCCCCCCACTGGTAACTTGGATAGAATATTAGAGAGCCTACACTCCTGAACTCACGATTAACTTTATACGACTTGTACCATGCTCTAACGATTTCTACGATCAACTCGTATCTATAACAGACTTCAATTATTCCATACTGCCATAGGTACGACTCTAATATACGACTCGTATGTTGTTTATATGACTTAAGGAGATAAGTCATACACTGTTAATAGTTTTTATACATGATGTATTACAATATTTCACCTATTTTAAAGGTAAATGATCCTTGAGTTTAGAGAGACTTTTTGACAGTTTTAAAATTATTGTTCCGCAAATGATCCCCACATGATATTTTTAGCCTAATTTTGGGTTTGAAGCATTTATATGAAGTATGGGTATAGATTATCTTATATTAATATACAGATCATTATTTTGATAGCGTGGCATCGTGGGGAGGCTTCTCAGATGGGAAAAGCTGTAATTTAGTGGTCTTTCTCGGGCTTCATTGGCGTTCAGGTAGGCTAGGTTTACTTTCCTAATAAATTAATCTTTATTATGGTAATAGTATAGTATTATGCTAGATTTGGGTTGGAATTTATGGCTTGGTTGCATGTTTAGTGAAATTTATAATATTTAGCTGGTTAGAGAGCCATTTTTAGGTAGACTTGACCCATTCCTCCTTTACTTTAGTTAAAATGTTGCCTTAGGAATTATTTAGACTTATTTAACACCTACTAGTAGAGATTTTAAGACTTAATATAATTTTTGGATAGAAAGTACCTTAGTTTGGTTTTTTCGATTTAGTAGCGGGCCCGTCAACCCTCTTTTAAGTCAAATATCATAATTAGATCCTTGTAAACCTAGGAGTCATTCTTTATCACCTTATGTATATTCTTGAGCCTTAGTATGATTTAGATATCCTTCCAACTCTTGATTAGACTTGTTACCCTATACATACTTTAAAGTTTGGTTTAAGTTCAACTCTTACTGTTTTACTTTCATTCCTAAATTCCCTATTCATGTACAGAAATACATGATATTAGAGTTTGATTTGAGTCCTGTATTTATTGAATACTTAGTATGTCTATAATCCGGTTTGAGTCTGGTGGTTATAGTATAAAAGGGGTACAAAGGTTTGGTTTTGGTTGTCAATTTCTATACGTTTATTATTATTATTATTATTATCGGTGGTCCTCTCTTGACTATATCCAATGACTTATGGGGGATCGATTGGATTATGTATTCTTGTTTGTGCCTTTTGGGCTTATGGGGCCCAGTTAGACTGTAGTTGCCTTGTATTTCTTTGACTTTATTTTCTTCATTATTTATTACCCATTAGCCAGTGTATTATTTTAGGCTTGACCTTTTATCTCTAAATTTATTTTACATTCTCGCATTTTATTATGCTTTGTAATGATTTAGCTCAGTTGGCTGATGATTTCTATTGAGTTCCCATTGTTTTAATACTCATGCTACACTTTTGCATCTTTTTCTAATTTAGATCTGAGTACTAGTCACCATCACTGATGATGTATCCAGCTTTTTTTTGGTACTCAAAGATAGGGTGAGCTTTCAAAGTCGAAGCTAATTTTTTATCCTTTTACTATTTTAGACAGTCTTCAATTTTGAGACTATCTATATACTGACATTATTCAGTAATTATTTTTTGTATTTAGTGGCTCTTTTACTAACCTTTCTAGGTCATGAGATACTATTTTTTACTCTTTTTTCATTCTTGACTTTTATTTAGTATCTTGCTTCTATATTTATCTATTTACCATCCAGTTGTATGCTTCATTTTTGGTATTTCTTATACCTTTCATCAATTAGCCCATTACTAACATTCTGGGCTATGGTTTGGCTTATTTACTGGTGGATTAGAGTAGGAGCCATAATGACCTAAGAAATTTGATCGTGACAAATTGGTATTAGAGCCTAGGTTCACAGGTATTATTATTAAAAGAGAAAGTGTCTAGTAGAGTCTCGCGAATCAGAATGATGAAGTCATTCTTTTATCATCCGAAAGCTATAGGAAATTCTTAGTGGAACTTCACTTTTTCTTTCATTTTGTGCATTTATTTTCTTTGGTTTCTAAAATTCACATTATTTTACTCTTTCATATATGGACAGGACGCGAGTTGTGATGACTAGAGACGAGGACCCCAAGTTCACAGAAAAAGCTCATATTAGAGGGCATAGTTGACCTAGGGGCTGAGGTTAGGCGAGAGCTGCGACCCCAACTAGAGAACAAGATAAGGAGCTTTCACCAAGCCCTACTATTACTCTCGATCCAGTATTTCTCCACCCCAGCCATTGATGGGACAAAGGGTAGTCCAAGTTCAACTAGGTATATTTCTTCTTCATTACTTAGAGATGCCTTGATTTAATTATTGGGTTTGGTTGGTGGTTCATTGTCTAATGGGACTCAATCTATACATCAGAGTGGCATAGATGTAGAGATATAACTTGTAGCTTTGGCTTCCAAAGTTAAGGTCCCTCCAAAGCTAGTAGTTGCTTAGTCGGTAACCACTCAGCCAACTATGTTTGTTGGGGAGTAAAAGATATTGGACAGGTTTTTGAGATTGACTCCATCTAATTTAAAGAGGCTTTTAGTGAGAATGCACTTATGTTTTTTATTGCTTGTAAGTATAGGCTTTGTAATTTATCCTAGTTGAGACTCGTGGAGATGACTACACAACTTTTTGATTGGACTTGGCAGCTATACATTAGCGGAGGGGTTATCTTGATTCTAGTCTAGCTAAATCTCCTTTTTTGAGATGGACTCAGTTTTCCAAGGTTTTCTTGGAGAAGCATATGCTGCACACCCATAGGGAGTGTTTAAGAGATTAGTTCTCAATATTGAAATAGGGTCTTATGAATATTCTAAAGTTTGAGGATTGGTTTCACGAGTTGGACAGACATGTTGCTACTATCTTATCGATCAAGTATGAACGGGTTTGGTACTTTTTTAGAGGGCTTATACTTTCTCTTTGTATGGCTACTCAAAGTTTAGTTGTAACTCATAGGTCGTTTATTGAGGTTTTTGATTATGCCTAGACTTTGGAGAGGATACATTGTGAGGCCCAAAGGGAAACCCATAAGAGACCACGTTACCATGATAGTTTATGTGGAAGCTAGAGTGGATCATAATTTAAAGGTAGAGGTACTTAGAGTAGGTCAGCTTTACGTCCATCTTATAACCATCAGTGTCAACCTAGTAGTCTTATTTATGCCATACTTAAGATTATAGATAGAGGTCAGTCCAGTTATAGTGATTAAAATGTATAGAGTAACGACTAATTTTTGTGAGGTGCATATTCTAGGTTTCCTAGCCAGGGTGGATATTCTAGGTTAACTAGATTACTTAGTTAAAGCAGAGTGCCTAGGGCATGTTATGATTATGGAGCCGTTGACCATCATTCTAGAGAGTGTCCCCAATATGGGGTAGTTATGCCTGTAGTATAAAATGTTCATCTAATTAAGAAGTATCACCCCCAGCTTGGGTTAGTATACAGGGTCGTAAAGGTGGTTCTTATGATTCTCAAAGAGTTCCTCGGGCCGATAGGATATGCTCAGTCAAGCACGTAACTAGGTTGTAAGTGAGGTTATTTGTATATTGTACCTACTAGGCCAGAGGCAGAGTCTTTTGGATGCTATTATTTGATAGGGATCCAATTATTTATATGTGTCTTCTTACTATGCACCATGATTAGAGTTATCTTGGGATAATTTATCTGTTCCATTATATGTATATACTCCTATGGCTGATTCTTTATTAGTGGATTGGGTTTATAGATTATGTTTTGTGATAGTTTGAGATCTTGATGCTTACATTGATCTTATTAAGTTAAATATGGTGGAATTTATGTGATTCTTGGCATGGATTTTCTATCCCTTTATAATGCAATCTTGGGGTTTTTTTTCAAGACCGTTACCTTATCCATGCTTGGAATATCCCCGATTGCGTAGTAGGGTTCTATTAACCAAGCACCGACAGGGATTATTTCTTATATTTGAGCTTGAATACTAATATCGAGGGGTTTAAATTCTTATCTAGTAGATATTTGTGATGTTAATGTGAAGAGTACTTTGCTTGATGTTATTCCTATAGTCCATAATTTTCTTAATGTTTTTCCTACTGATCTAGCTAGGCTTTCTTTTGAGCGTGATATTGAGTTTTTATTAATCTTGAGATGGGCACCCAACCTATTTCTATAACTCCTACTGAGCTTAAGAAACTAAATTCTCAGCTTTAGGATCTTCTGGGTAGGGGTTTAATTAGGTTGAGTATCTCTCCTTGGGGTTCTCCCATCTTGTTTGTGAAGAAGAAAAAATGGCTCTATGTGTATGTGTATTGACTACATGCAGCTGAATATGGTGACAATGAAGAATAAGTATATGATACCTCGTACTGATGATTTGTTTACCAACTTTATGGAGAGACAATGTTCTCTAAGATTTAGTTGATATCTAGTTACCATTAGTTGAGTATTTGGACAACAGAAATCCCTAAGATAGCTTTCAAGACTCGTTATGGCTATTATGTGTTCCTGGTGATGTCTTTTGGGCTGACTAATGCCACAACCATATTCAGACTCTTTTGTGATAATTTACATTAATGATATCCTTGTGTATTCGAGGATTATGAAGGAGCACAAATAATATTTGAGGATTGTGCTCCGGACTTTAAGAGATCGTAGGCTTTATGCGAAATTCTTAAAGTGTGAGTTTTGGCTCAAATTTGTTACATTTCTAGGACATATGGTGTATAAGGATGGGATTATGGTGGATTCAGCAAATATTAAGTCTTTTCGTAGTTGGGCTAGACCTACATCTCCAATGAGGTTCATACCTTTATTGGTTTGACAAATTACTACAAGCAATTCGTTGAAGGTTTTTCTATTATTACAGTACCGATGACTAGGTTGACTAGAAAGGAGGTTCCTTTTTAGTGGTCTAAGTTGTATGATTCGATACTTATAAAGATCAAGGGCTTTGTCACTTTATCTCCTATTTTGACTCTTCCTGTTAAGGGTCAGGTATTTATGATATATTATGATGTTTCTCGTGTTGGTTTGGGGTGTGTTTGAATACAGCAGGATTGAGTTATTGCTGAAGCATCGAGATTGCAGAAGGTCCATAAGAGTAACTACCCTACTCATGATTTAGAGTTGGCGGTGGTCTATTTGCGCTTAAGATTTGGAGGCACTACTTTTACGGTGTTCATTATGATATCTATTCCAACCATCATAGTATTCAATACATTATTACCAAATGAGATCTTAATTCGAGACAACACAAATGAATTGAGCTGTTGAAGGACTATGATATCCTTATCTATATTAATCAGGCAAGGTAAATATGCTAGTAGACGCCTTGAGTCGAAAGGTGGTAAGTATGGGTAGCTTAGCATCCATTTCAATTTTGAAGAGGTCATTGGCTTGGTATGTTCAGTGCTTACCCATCTTGATGATTTGACTTGACATTTCAAACTCTAGGAGAATCCTTTCTATTATTGAGGATAGGTCTACCTTATTTGAATAGATTCAAAGTAGCTAGTTTGAGGTTAGTAGGCCTTGTGGCATTTGTGATTAGGTTATGATGGGCGAGTCTAGAAGGGCTACCTTTGATTTAAAGGGTGTTTTGAGATATAATGGCCGTATTTCTCTTTAAAAGGTTGGGGACTTGATTTGATTTATATCGTGAGAGATTTACATCTCCAGATATTATATTCATCTCAATGTATAGAGATTTGAGGCAGTATTATTGATGGAATGACATGAAGAGTGATGTCACAGATATTGTAGCTCGTTGTTGATGTTGTCAGCAGGTAAAAGTCAAGCATCAAAGACCTTGTGGATTAATGTAGAGATTACCTATTCCCATTTGCCTTTCACTTCTTATGGTTTTGATGATATTTGGGTCATTGTACATTGATTGACCGAATCAGCATATTTTCTCCCTATTTAGATGTCTTTCAGCGCAGAGAGGTTCACTCATATTTATGTTTATGAGATAGTCTGCCTACATGGAGTACCCTTATTTATTATATCAAACAAAGGCTCAGCGTTTACTTCTAGCTTTTGGAGGAGTTGGGTACTTAGGATGACCTCAACACCTCTTTTCACCTTTAGACCGATGATCAGTGGTAGTAGACTATTAGGTTCTAGAGGATATACCCCTTGCATGTGTTATGGACTTTGGAGGTTAATGGGAGAAACCCTTAGCCTTATCGGAGTTTTTCTATAATAATAGCTTCCATTCGAGTATTGAGATAGACCCATTTGAGGCATTATGTGGTAGGCGTTGTTGATCTATGATAGGTTGGTCCAAGACCTCTGAAGTAGGACCCATGGTATGGACTTACTTTGCGAGTTGTTGGACAGCCGAGTGATTCAAGATAGATTGAGGCAACTCAGAGTAGAAAGAAGAGTATGCTGATCGTAGACTTCGTGTCTTGAAGTTTGGAGTAGGTAATTAGTTTTTCCTTCGAGTATCACCCATAAATGGCGTGATGAGGTTCAGAAGGAGGGTATAGTTCATCCCTAAGTATGCTGGTTAGGGGTGGCAATGGTGCGGTGCGGTGCGGGTTTTTTCTAAACCCGTAAATTTTAAAACCGCACTATACCGCATTGCATCACCTTTAAACCTGCCCCACAGTCATATCCGCTCATACCCGCACCACACCACCCTATATTTTTTTTTCTTTTTTTGAAAAATTCGTAACTCCATTGAAAATCATAATATTTCCAAATCTACAACTAGGAAATAATAACAACTAATTTATATTATATCACTTTTCACTACGAAATTGTCAAAAAGTATCACGTGTACAAGTAATGATCTTATATCATACTTTTTAAAATGAATGGAGATATTAAAAAAGCTATAAAATTATCTATTTGTAGTGTTATACATGTCATTTTAAGTATCATAAAATTTTAAGCAAAGAATACAGATAATTTTAGGTATATTCACGAGAATAATACTAGTTTTTAGCTTTTTAAAATTAAACCTGCATATACCGCAACCCACGCTGCACCACACTATTTTAAAAATATTTACTTTAACCCGCACCGCCCTGCATAGCTTAAAACCCATACCGCCCCATTGCCATCCCTAATGTTGGTCAATTTGAGATACTTTAAATAGTTGGAGAGGTAACTTATGAGTTGGCCTTGCCCTAGATTTTACAGTTGTTCACTAAGTTTTCCATATCTCTATGTTGCACCGTTACATCCCGAATGAGTATCACGTGCTTTAATATGACTCGGCACAATTGGATATGAGGTTGACCTTCGCTGGAGGAGCCAGTTCTTATATTGGCTAGAGATGCCAGGCAATTATGATCTAGAGAGATTCTAGTGGTTAAGGTTCAGTAGAGACACCGCCCAGTTCAGGAGGCCACCGGGAGATAGGGAGTGAGATACACGCCCAGTATTCCTACCTATTCGAGCCTTTAGTTACACCTTAATTCTTTAATTCTGCGAACAAAATTCCTTTTAGCATTAGATATGTAATGACCCTTTATATAATTTTCTTTATTTCCATACTATTTCACTATTTAGAGCTTTCCTATAGCCCCAATTCATTTATGACTTGCTAGAGCTGAAAATTTGGTTACTGGGTAGTTCGTTTGATTTTTAAAGCCAATTTATTGTGTTGAAGTTTTTACTATTGAGAATTGGATATCGAGATTAAGCTTCAAGTTAACTGTCTTTCAAGTCAGTTCTCATAGCTCCATTAGCTCCAGAATGTCAATTTTAGTTTAGGGACCCTTGGTTTGGGTCCCGAGGTTTCTAAACTCATTTTGATCTATCAGGTGGATTTTAGTTAAAATGGAAATTTAGGTGTGAGACCCATATTTCATCAAAATGACACTGGATGAAAATTAATTTTGATGACATTGTTGAGTCTGAAATGTCAAATTTGATAGAATAACGTAGTTCATTTATGCTCATAAGATTTTGAATGAATCCTGAGGGTCCGATATAAAACTTGGCAATTTTTCTAAGTGATAGTAAGAGCCTCAGTTGGTGAAATCACTTAAGCCGACCTTAGGTTGCTTAAGCAGAGGTTTCTTTAGCGACCAGTGGATCGCTTTAGCGACTAGCCTTGGTCCCCCCTAGTCTCTTAAGCAGAGGCCTCATGTCTTAAGCATTGGTCGCTTAAGAGACACTTGACTACTTAAGAAAAGGCCAACTTCTCATTAAGGGTCACTTTAGCAACACCCAACTGCTTAAGCGGTGATCACTTAAGCAATCATTTGACCGCTTAAGCAGTCATTACTGGTACTACCTCTTTATAATTCATTTCCTTTAGCAAAGCTTATTTTCTAAGTCGCAAGATTCCATAAAACCCTAGGAGACATAGAAACTTGTGTAGCTTGATCATTAGGCATTCGGGGAGGAATGGAGATTTCGTTTTGGCATTTTCCGATCAAGATTTTTGTGAGTTTTCTTTAATTTCTTAATTAATTCTCCATGTTGAACCCAAACCCCTAAATCCCTTGTAGGTTGATTTGAGAGAGTATTTATGCTTGGATTTTAACCTTTTTAAGGATAAATAATCCTTGAGCTTAGAGAAAAGTTTTGACAATTTTAAAGTTTTTATTTTGCAAGCGGGACTCACATGAGATTTTTAGCTCAATTTTGAGCCCGAAGTATTTATATGCAGTATGGGTATTTTTATTCTCGTATTAATATGTAGATTATTATTTTGATAGCGTGGCATCATGCGGAGGCTTCTTTGAAATGAAAGATCTTATTTAATTAACTTTCTCGGGCTTTGCCGATGTTTAGGTAGGGTAGGATTTATTTTCTCATAGAATGAGCTTTATTATGGTATTAATTTAGTATTATGGTGGATTTGAGTTAGAATTTATGGCTTGGTTGTATTTTTAGTGAAATTAGAATATTTAATTTGTTAGAGAATCATTTTGAGGTAGAATTAACCCATTTCTCCTTCCCTTGAGTTAAATTGTTGCCTTAGGACTTATTTGACTTATTTAACACCTAGTAGTAGAAATTGGAAGCCTTGGTATAGATTTTGGATAGAAAGTACCTTAATATGGACTTTTGAGGTTTAGTAGTGGGCCTCACTGGCCCTCTTTTAGGTCAAATATCCTAATTAGTTCTTTGTAGACTTAGGAGGCCTTCTTTCATTGCGTTACGTATATTCTCGTGGCTTAGCATGACTTAGACATCTTTCCAACTCTTGATTAGACTTGTTACCCTATACACACTATAAAAATCAGTTTAAGTCCACATTTACAATTTTACTTATGATGCTAAATTCTCAGTTCGAGTCAATAATACATGATATTAGAATCCAGTTCGAGTCCAGCATTTATTGATAACTTATTTTGTCAAGAATTTAGTTCGAGTCTTGTGATTATGGTATGAAAGAGGCCGATTCATAGGTTTGATTTTGGTTGTCGGTTACTTTATGATTATTACTATTATTATTAATGGTCCTCTTTTGACTATATCCATCTGACTTATGGGGACCCGATTGGGCTATTTTATCTTGTTTGCGCCTTCTGGGCTTATAGAGGCCCAATTAGGTTGTAGTTAGCATGTATTCCTCTGACATTATTACTTTATTATTTATTACCTGTCAGCCGGTGTATTATTTTTAATTTTCCCCTTTATCGTGACTTTATTTTACATTCTCCAATCTTATTATGCTTTTATTATGATTTAGCTTAGATAATTGATCATGCCTACTTAACCTATTATTTTGGTACTCATGTAGCACTTTTGTATCTTTTTCTGATGTAGATTCGAATACTGGTCACCATCACTGATGAAACATCAAACTTTCTTTAAGGGCTCTGGGATAAGGTGAGCTTTTAGAGTCGGAGTTGATCTTCTCTCCTTCTATTATTTTGGACATTCTTTACTTTTGAGACTATCTGTATATTTTCATAATTCAGTACTTATATTTTTTATTTGATGTCTCTTGTATCGACCTTACCAGATCACTGAATACTCTTTTGTACTCTTTTCTCATTGTTCGCTTTTATTTTGTATTTTGTATCTATATTTATCTTTTATTAATCCAGTTGTATACTTTATTTTTGGTATTTATTATACCTTTCACCAATTATCCCATTACCAATATTTTGGACTATAGTTTGGTTTACCTACTAGTAGGTTGGATCAGGTGCCATCATGACCTAGGAAATTAAGCTGTGATACTATATTGTGGATGAGTCTCATATGCTTCATTTGGATTTGTTCAATTGTATAAAGGTTGACCTTTGTTGAACAGATAGTGTCATTTTAACAAGGATGTTAGACGGTTGAGTTCTAGAGATATTACTTTAGTTAAGGTTTGGGGGAGACACCCTCCTATTAAGGTGGTTACTTGGGAGATCGAGACCGATATGTATAGTATTTACCCTTATCTTTTTATCGAATCAGGTATTTCTTGCCTTTTAGCTCGAGGACAAACTGTAGTCTTAGTGGTGGATATTGTAATGACCTGATTTGTGAAAATTTACTTTTTATGTGTTTTGACTATTTTTTCCTTTTTCGTAGTTGCTATATATTGATTTTAGGGTGTAGAGATAATTGATACGATTTTTGATATGATCGAGAATGATTTGGGCAACTTTATGATTTTTAGAGTCTTTAAAAGTCATATAGTTGACTTCGATCAATATTTGTTGTTCTGGGTGTTGGTTGACAATTTAGACAATTTTATTAGGTTCAAAATGTAGAATTTTGATTAGTCGAATGATTGGTTCAGGTTCAAAATTTTTATTTTGTATTCTGACCCTTTATTTGTAATATAGTAAAAAAGGGGTCCCAAGGGTTAATTTATTGAAAATAATATTTTTGAAAATATGGCATCACCATTGATTCTAAAACATCAAAATAATCCTGATAGCGTATATGGTTTATCTCTGTAGGGTCTCGATCAAATTTCAAGGGTCCCTTTGGAGTTCGATAGGCATCACCAAAATCAACATTTGTTGATATCTAGTGAATCCCCTTAAGCAGCCATGGTTTGCTTAAGCGACAATCCCTTTAGAGTCTCAATACCATTTAAGAGCTAGTTGCTTTAGAAGCCACGCATCACTTAAGTGGTAGCCACGTTAGATTCCTGGTACTGCTTTAGCGGTAGCAGCTTAAGCAGTCATTTAGTCCCTTAACAGGCAACTGTAATATATAAGCCTTCCTTTTCATGATTTCACCATTTTTAGATATCCATGATTCAGGAAGAGGCGATTTCTTAGGGTTTCCTCCCCATTCTTACTTGGTTAAAGTCCTAAATCATATTTTAATTAATTGAATCTTTGAAAAGCACCTTTTAATCATGATTTATTAATGAAATTTTGAGGATTTTACCGGTAAAGCTTAAAGATGTTTTTTCTTTGATTTGCACCTCATTTTAACCCATTTTTGCTTGAATTTTCAACTGTAGACTCCTATAATATTTCAAAAATAAAATTTTAATTTTATCCCTTTTATTTTCAAACTCTTTTATCAAATTTTATTTAGGACCCGACTCAAATATAGACAATATAAATATCAATAACTTTTCCTAATGTGTAGATTTTATTTATGAATATTAAAGTTTATTCTGAGGACATTCGTAAGAGAAAGAGCCCCTGTTGAAGCACTTTAAACTTAAATTTTGTTGTTTTGAGGTAGGTTATGAGTTAAGTTCTTTCAGATTGAGCTAAGTAGTTAATAAATAAGTAACCTATAAGTTGAGAAAAATAACTATGGGATTTATATTTTGAGTTTATTATTACTATTGTGCGCTGGTGTGAGGACTTTTATTTTGTTGTTGTTAACTTGTGATATCTGGTATTACGTGTTGCCATTGTGGAGGATTTATTTGACATCATTGACTTTATCTGTGCATTTAAATGCTTTTATTATAGATATAATGCCCGTGCTGGGGATTGAATTTTATTTTAGACCTTTTTTGAGCATTGGTTGCCCTTATCATGATAAAAATACCCGAGTTGGAGATTCATATGATATAAATAATGTCTTACATGCATATTTATTTTGATGATGCGTAATTTTAGATTTTTGAATTATTCTATTGTCTTTGGTTAATTATTATTTTATCTTAAAGTTTTGGAATGAGTTTAGGCTTACCTATCATGGTAGGTGTCGCCACAGTGTCAATTTTGGATTCTGACATATGTGTGTTGTATATTGTGCGTGTGTGCACGTGCATGCTTTCATACATGGCGCACGTGATTTATTTTTGTGTGTATGTGCGCGCGCACATTTATATGGTGTATACATATGTCTGTGATTGTGCATGCATGCATGCTTGCTTCCTTATACGACACACATCGATTATGGGTTTATGAAAACAAAAGTTGTTGATTTAGTATGGAGCGTTGAATTAGTTTGGGGGATTATGATTCAATGTAAAGAAACACAATCCTTATGCTTTCCTACGTGACATATATGGATTGATTAATTTTTGACAAAACTTCACATATAGTCAACTTTTACCCCTCTTACCTAACTTCTTAGTCTAAGTTTTAGTAACTACATTTCATATATTTTAGTTAGTGATTAAATGTGTTTATCACTCTAATATACAAATATTAACTCACAAATTTTATTACTATTTCATTTATGTTAAGCCCCATAAATTTGATGATTTTTAAATTGATAGCTCCCAAGAGGTTTAGTGTAATTTTAAGGTTGAATGTTGATTAGGAATGTTAACGGTACCATTAGGAAGTGTTCTAATTTTTTGGAATGAGTTTTGGGGAATATTGGATCTCTAAAATAGTTAGGGTCTGTTTAGGCTATGCGACGGAGGTAAGGCACATCCTGACGTAAAAATCATTGGCCTAGCGCGATAAGGGCATACCATGCCTTCTGGCTGTCGCGATAAGGGAGTGCAAGCCACTGGCTTGGTGCAATGAGGCGTGCCATACCACTGACTTGGTGCGATAAGGGTGTGCCACGCCAAAGGTCGTGTGATGTCAAAAATTTATTTTTTCTTTAATTTTGAGGGTAATTTGATCTTTTTTATCCTAGTTGGTCTTACAACTAACACTAAATGCATTTCCTCATTCCATAACTCAAATTACACGGTATCCTCTCCTCCAAAGCTCCCAAGAACATCAAAGAAAGGGATTTTCTCAAAAACTCCATCTCAAGGTCTCTAACTTCAAGTTCCTCCAAGAAATTTGCAAAGTTCAGATATGTGGGGTTTAAACCAGAATTACTTTTCGTCCTTGTGTCCAAAAGCTCTGTTTTTATATGAATTTATGGATTTGATGATTAGGATTCATACCCATTTTCATCCTTTTGAAAATATGATACTTCCCTATGATTTAAACTTCATTTAGTACAAGAATTCATATTTATTCATATTTTCTTACTCACATATTTGATCTTATGATTTGAGTTTTAATGTTTTGACATGAAATTCCCATGAGTTGATAAATATATATATTATTTAGAATGATCCACTCAGTTTACAAGAAGTTCAAGCTTACTAATTCAAATTACAGATTATTAAAACATGATTAAGATTTCAGTTTTGATCTTATGATTTCAGACAAGATATGAAATTCACATATTTATCTAAGAACATGATTTAGCAACAGAAGCATGATTGGTTCTCAGACACATAAACCTATATTCCAACTTTATGGTGAATTTCATATACTATGAGCACCAGTATGTTTTTGGAGAGTATTTAGGACCAAAGGGTTATGGGTTCAGCAAACAAATTCTCGAAAACTTCATGCCATCGTAGGTTAAAGGGATCCTCATAAAAGAGTGTTTCCCTTGACCAAATGGGCTCAGTTTAGTGATTACTTCTTTTCAGATTCTATACTGATGACAAGGTATGAAATAACCCTCTTTAACGTGGGTCAGATGTTAGATGATTTATATCGGTTATAAGAATCCTCCGCAAAAAAATTGATTTCAGAACCTAAGTGTATTGACTTACTGATTTTACCAGATTTATGCTTTACAACATCTCAGGTTATTTATGACCAAGGTAAGTTGTATACACTTAGCATGCATGTGTTCAGATTATGATTTATATTATCAGTTCTTTTTTATTTATTGCAGTTACCCCCATATACTCCATGCATTTCAAAAAATACTAACCACATATATGTTTGTGTGGCTACATTATTTTATAATATAGGTTCTGGTATTCTTCCTCAGCAACACGGTTAACCACGATCACCACTTTCTAACTCCTATCAGTTGGTGAGTCCTCACATTTCGAGGACCTAGATTATGTTTCCATAAAGCATTTCAGTGATGCTTATGTTCAGACTTTATGTTTTTGTTTGGATAAGCTAAGATCTGTCCCAGTGGATCTGCAGTATACTTAGAGGCTTGTCAAGACTATCCAATTGTGTTTAGACTTTCATTAGTTTCAACTGATGTTTAGTTTACAATGTTTCGTTTGAGATTGTTTACCCATTTGGTTCTAGATTATAAATTCAAAGTTTCCATTCATGTTTTAAGTATATTTGTCATGGTTTAGTGCCGAGTAGATATCATGGCATAGTTTTGGGGCTACTCATATTCCTAAGCACCGTGTGACGTCTAGGGGGTAGTCTCAAGGCGTTACAATTCACTTTCTTTATTCTCTCCAACATATTTTTTTCAAATCATTTATTTATTTCCTTTTCATATGGACTTTTATATATTACCTTTTAATTTTTGAAATACAAATCCTCTGATTTTTTCTTTTGGATTCAAAATTTAAAATATAATTTCAATGTATTTATCCATGAAAATTAACATAAATAGAAATACAAATGTTGAACTGATACAAATGAAAATTAGCTCTGCATTTAACATTCAAATGCAATTACAAACACTCACAAGTCATATCTTCAAGATAAATACGAGTTGATACAAATTCAAAAGTATAAAATGAATAGAAGTTCAGATTATATGTTTAAATACAAAAATTCAAATGTATAAATATATATAAATTTAAAATATATGTGAAATGAATATAACAAAATAAATACAAAAATACAAACGCACTGATAGAAATATACAAACAAATTTACTTTGTCACTAAATATAATTTATACAAAATATCTTTGAGTTATATACAAACACATCATAGTTGTATACCTATATATAATGTATAAAATATGAAGCAACATATT
>NW_025890113.1:15603-24282 GCF_002878395.1 Capsicum annuum | reverse complement strand
TGTCATGTAATTATTTAAACATTAACCATGATAGATAATTAAAAAATCTTTTTATCTATGCTATGTATTTTTTTCCTTAATATTTTGGGCACCTGGATTTTCAAGTTTTTTGCTGAATAATTGACTAATTTTTAAATTTAAATGTAGAAACGCTCTATATGAAATAACTACAATTGATCAAATTGAAATTAATAGATTTGCTAAATCAAAGTTTCTAAAAAAAAACATTGGACATTTTTGAAGTAAAATTGTAATTAATTCATCGATTAAGCTTTCCTAGTTTGAGCAATGTAAAATATTTATTTGCAAAAGTAAATTGATATTATCTTAAAAAAAAATTATATGGCGCAAATTGATTTAAAAGTGATAAACATGTAACTAATATCCATATGTATTTCTCAAATATTCAAATTTTGTAAAATAACATTTATAATATATATGAGATATTTTGCCAAATAAAATGGCAGAATTATTAAAGTATTTTTAAAAAATAATTTCAAACATAAAAAAAATATTTATTTACATTATTTGAAATATAGAAGCTTAATCTATATCTATATCTATAATCTATATCTATATCTATAATATATTAAAAGTGCGAAGACCCTTAGAAAAGTTATATATATAAAAATATATTAAAAGTGCAAAGACCCTTAGAAAAGTGATTTGAACTTTTTGTCCTTCATTAAAAGACTTTTCTTTAAACAAAACTGTCTTTTCGCTATTTTCTTTAATTTATTATTTAATTATTTTTATTATATTAACTAGACTCCTAAAATATATGGGACTCTAAACTATAAGGAAGGAGAATCAATTAATATTTTCCTTTGTATTGATCAATTAGAAAAATATTTCTAAAATAGGACTCTATTAAGGAAATACTTCTATAAATATTGAAATGCACGTTAAACTAGGGAAGAAACTGATTTACTAATGGGAAAAATATGATTTACGTTCATCTAACTTGATTCGATTGTATGTTTAGATTGATGGATGCTTAATTTTCTAACCCTCAACTTCTTCACAATTTTGTCAACATAATAGAATTCAACGTATGTGTGTATATATATATATATCTTTTTTGTTTTTATTCAAGTCAAATTTCACTCAGACAAGAATTATTTCATAAAAACTGCAGCTTTGTGATCAGTATTGTATTATTTTATTGTAATTTACAGATCGTAGATAAATTTATAGGTCGTAGATGAATGTCGGTCGGCTTTGAGAAATTTTTTTAGGTAAAGGTTGCGCTTAATTGTATTATTTTTATATCTCTGCTTTGAGATTTTTTTTTGGTGTAAAGATAAAGTTTAGTTGTATTATTTTGATATCTCTATTGTCGTATTATTTTGTTATAGTTTACAGGTGATATATGAGTGTCGGACTACTTTGAGAAATTTTTTGTGTAAAGATTGGATTTAATTATATTATTTTGATGTCTCTATCATTGTATTATTTTGTTGCAGTTTAACGTTGATAGATGAATGTCGATCAGCTTTGAGATTTTTTTTTTTAGTAAAGGTTATGTTTAATTAAATAAATTCTCCAAAAGATATTGAATTTAATTATTGTATTTATCTTTATTATTTAAACAAATATTCTAACGTTTGAACTCAAAAAAGTGAGGTACACATGCGAGCCGCGTACACCTAAACTAGTACTATGTTAAAAGTGTGAAAGTGCTTACAAATATTATTTGAACTTTTTGTCCTTAATTAAAAGACTTCGCCATAGAAAAAATTGACTTTTTACCTTTTTAATTCAATTATTATTTTATAATCTTTATAATTGATTATAATCTTGAAACATTAAGGAGTTCTAAAATATATGATAAAGAAAAAAAAGTTCTAAAAATTAATATTGGAAGTATTTTTTTTCTTCCTAGTATATGTAAAAAAAAGTGTTCTAAAACATATGGTAAGAAATGTTGGGGAACAACAATAATAACAGTTGAATATTAAATAAAAATTACTGCGATATTATTTTAAGAGATATAATAATTATACTTGAGTCGTGCTAGACACTGCCCTAAGAAACTATTTCAGCAGTGTGAAATGTTTCCCCAAGATTAAACAAGAAATTTCCTAATTAATTAGAGGATACAAGAATCAACAACATTATTAATACAAATTCCAGCAAGTTAAACTATAGGTTTACTAAAATGATAACTAAATTATTAAAGAGAAAATTTAGAGAGGAAATTTTGAATGTTCAAGATTTCTGTAAGGATTGATGGAGTATTTATAGGTAAAACTTAGCTTCTCAAGTACACCTCTTGATGACTTCTAAAGTAAGCTTTCTCAAGTATATCTCTTGATGGTTTCTAGAATAAGCCTTCTCAAGTCTATCTCCTGATGGCTTTCAGAGTAAGATTTCTGAAGTATATCTCTTGATAGCTTCTAGAGTAAGCTTTCTCAAGTTCATCTTTTTATGGCTTCTAAAATACATTTAAAGATATGGCTTTTTCAATCAACTTCAAATGTAAATTATTTTGAAATAGCTAAATAATTTTCCTACAATCCCCACATTATTTCAAAATAATTTATAGAAAAAGAATTTTAACTTGCTGGATTTGCATGGACAAAATGAAGTAGGTTTGGTGTCTTCTGGACTATGAACCAAACTTAGACCAATAAAATTTAACTTACAGAATTATCGGTGAAATATAATATTTTTATGAACAGAATAATTCTTTTTGTAAGCCAGAGATTTTATGAATCACATTTTGACCGTACCTTTGTTGTTCAACGCGGTTTTGCGCCAATAGGCCATGCGCGTGCTTGGTATTCATGAGAGCTATAGAGACTAAGGCCAAAAGTCTCATAAGAATGACCTCATTCTACTTCTCATATAGGTGAATTCATCAAGTGTATACTGCTTTAAATACACCATCCATAAGGACTATGAATTCATTAAGGTCAGTAACTCATCCCTCCATTTTATTAGCAGTTCAAGCACTCTCAATAAGTGCGCAGAGTCAATATCGACTTGTTATTACCCATATGAACCTACTTCATGGGATCTCCAATCACATAGGTTGGGTTACCATCTCTATTGACAATTAGGCCTTAACCCCATCTTTTTTATGTTTGAAGAATTAATTTTCTTTCCACGGATTTAGTCAGTGAATTGGTCGAATTCAGTTCTGACTTCACATAATTAATGGAAATTGTTCCATCTTTTAGCAATTGCTTAATAACATCATGCCTCAATTTTATATGTCTGCTCTTACAACTGTAAGATTTATTCTTCGCAATAGAAATTGTGGCGTGACAATCACAGTGTATATACACGGGAGGCATCGGATCATCCTTATTTAAAGGGATATTAGAAAACAGATCATCCTTTTTAAAAGGGATCTTAGGCAATAGATTATCCTTCTTAAAAGGGCTATGAGGCAACAAATCATCCTTTTTAAAAGGGATATTCGCTAAGAAATTTCTTAGCCATTCAGCCTCAGTACCAGCTAACTCCAGAGCCACAAACTCTGATTCCATACTTGATCTTGTAATGATTTTCTGCTTAGCTGATCTGCATGATACTGCACCACCACCAAGGGTGAACACATAACCACTAGTGGATTTCGTCTCATCTAAATTAGAGATCCAATTTGCATCACAATAACCTTCTAAAGTTGATGAAAATCCACTATACAAGATACCATAATTCATGGTTCCTTTCAAATATTTCATCAATCGCATTAATGCAGACCAATGCTCATTATTGGGATTGTGAGTATATCTACTCAGTCTACATATGGCGTAGGCTATATCAAGCCTAGTAAAATTCATTAAATGCATTAGACTCCCAATGATCTGTGCCTACTTAGACTGAGCTACTGGGTCACCATTATTCTTTTTTAATTTAGAATTAGCATCATAAGGAGTGGCTATATGAGTTACCTCCCAACATTCAAACTTCTTTAGAAGTCTTTCCATATAATGTTCTTGCGACAACATTATACCATCTTCACTCCTCATAACTTTAATTCCTAAAATCATATTTACTTTACCCAGATCTTTCATATCAAAGTTAGTAGACAAAAATAATTTAGTACGCTTCACAATATTTAAACATGTACCAAATATAAGCATTTCATCAACATATAAGCAAATTATCACATAATCATTGTCTACCACTTTTGTATAAACACATTTATCCACCTCAATAGAAGAAAAACTGTCTTTTATTAAAACTTGATCAAATTTCTCATGCCACTGTTTCGGAGTTTGTTTAAGGCCATAAAGAGATTTAACTAATTTACAAACTTTATTTTCTTGTTTAGAAATTACACATCCTTCAGGTTGAACCATATAAATTTCTTCTTCTAAATCTCTATTTAAGAAAGTTTTTTTCACATCCATTTGATGGATAAAAAGCTTATGAATTAATGTCAAAGCAATTAATACTAGAATAGAAGAAATTCTTGTTACTGGTGCAAATGTATCAAAATAATCAATATTTTGCTTTTGAGAAAATCCTTTAGCTACTAACCGAGCTTTATATTATCTATAGATCCATCCGCATTAAGTTTCTTTTTGAAAATCCATTTACAGCCAATCGATTTTGCACCAGGAGGTAAATAAGTTAAAACCCATGTATTATTTTTCATAATTAAATCAAGTTCAATTTTTATTGTCTCTTTCCAAAATTTAGCATCAGAAGAAGATACAGCTTCAAAATAATTTGATGATTCATTATCAACAAGAAAAGTTTGAAAATTATTTCCATAAGAGAAATATTCTTTTCTAGTCCTTTTACTCCTTCTCAGTTCCTCAATATTAGAGGTCGATTCATTTTCTTTTTCAACAGGTGCATGGGAGATTTTATCACATAGTGAAAAAATATGTTCAAAGAATTCAACATTGTTTGTCTCGATTATAGTATTAATACCAAGTACATCACTTTTCAAGACAAGAAATCTGTATGCAGCACTATGTTCAGCATATACAATAAGCAGGCAATCAGCAGTTTAAGAACCTATTTTCCTCTTTTTGGGTTCAGGAAGAAGAACTTTAGCAAGGCAACCCCACACTTTTAAATATTTCAAATTAGGCTTATAACCTTTCCACAATTCATAAGCGATTTTGCCAGTTCTTTTATGAAGAACTCTATTCTGTAAATGACACGCAGATAAAATAGCTTCACCTCACAAATTATCAGAAGCATTAGCGCTAATCAACATAGAATTCATCATTTCTTTTAGTGTCCTGTTTTTCCTTTCAGCTATACCATTAGACTCAGGAGAATAAGGCGGAGTTACTTCATGAATAATACTTTCTTTTTCACAAAAAGCATTCAAAGATACATATTCTCCACCTCTATTAGATCTAATTCTCTTGTTTTTTCTACTAAGTTGATTTTCAACTTCAGATTTATAAGACACACAAGCATCAAATGCGCCATCTTTATTTCTAAGCAAATATAACTTAGTAAATCTGAAGAAATCATCAATAAAGGTCACATAATATCTTTTACTACCTCTAGTCATAGTTTGTTTTAAATCGCCCAAATTATGTGAATCAAAGATAACAATTCAGTTTCTCTATCAACTGAAAAACATAATTTTTTAGTAATTTTTGCTTCAGCACATATTTCACATTTATTGAAATAATTTGAATCCAAACCAGATATTAAATCAAGTAATTGCAAATTCTTTATATATTTGATATTAACATGTCCTAATCTAGCATGCCAAAAGAAATAGACTCAATCATATAAACAGAAGATGATGCATTATTATTGATAATATTAAGTACATAAAGTCCATGGTTACAATAGCCTTTTCCCACAAATACATTATTTTTTTGTCAAAATAAGCTTATTATATTCAACAGACACTTTTATTCCAGCTTTATCCAGCAAAGCCACAGAAATCAGGTTTGGTTACATTGTAGGAACATGTAGCACATCCATTAGGGCTAAAGTTTTTCCCGAAGTGAGTTTTAGGAATACTTTACCCTTTCCCAACACTTTATAGTTCTTGAGTATCCAAGGTAGACTACTTCACTATCATCTCCTATTAATGTATATGAGGCAAATGCTTCTCGATTTGTACAAATGTGTCGAGTAGCTCCAGAGTCTACCGCCCATTCTTTTATATGTGCCACCATATTTACTTCAGAAATAACAACTGCAATTATTTCATCTCCTTCAGCTAAATTAGCTTTGGGAGGATTTCTCATTTCTTTGCTATTTCTCATTCTGTACCTACATTGAGCGGTATAATGTCCTGATTTTCCATAAGTAAAATAAGTGTCTTTTCTTTTCTTAAAACTGGGATTTTAGGCTTGTAACCTTGATACTTACTACCATATCTTTTGTTGTTGCTGTATTGATCTTGTACTAAATTTGCGTTGAGCGCAGCCTGCTTAACTTTGAATGACTCCTACCTGTTGGTATCTTCAATTAAAATATGAGTTATTATTTCCTCAATAGTAAAATTTGTCTGCTTATGTTTCAAGTTATTTTTATAGTCATTCCATGATTCAGGCAATTTTTCAATCAACACCCCAACAACAAATTCTTCTGGTAAAGTGATGTCCTTAGCCTTCAAATCTTCTAACAGTTTTTGATATTCATTTATTTGAATTTTTATTTCTTTAACATCACTCATTTGCCAATTGTAAAATTTTCCAACCACAAACTTTTGTTTGGTTACATCTTTAGTTGTAAATTTCTTGATTAAAGCTTCCCAAATGACTTTTGCTTCTTTGCAACTGCAATACATATCAAATAGTTCATTAGAAATTGTTTGTAAAATAGTATGGCGACATACCTTATAGGCGTATTGCCATGACTTAAAAATTTTCCATCAACCAGGTTGTGCTTGTGCCAAAGCATATGCAACACCATGAACATCAAGGAGTGAAAGATTTGGTCTTGCCATCTTTTAAAGTTTTCATTAGCGAATATTTCAATATTTGAAACATCAGAAAACGATTTAGCATATGGTAGAACAACCGGAACAAGAACATTAGGAGTTGGTTCGGTAGCAAAAGTACCAGGAATAGAATTACTTACCACAGTTTCTTATATTGTTGGGGAACAACAATAATAATAGTTAAATATTAAATAAAAATTACTACAATATTATTTTAAGAGATATAATAATTATACTTGAGTCGTGCTAGGCACTGTCCTAAGAAACTATTTGAGCAGTGTGAAATGTTTCCCCAGGATTAAACAAGCACTTCCTTAATTAATTAGAGGATACAGAAATCAACAAAGTTATTAATACAAATTCCAGCAAGTTAAACTATAGGTTTACTAAAAAGATAACTAAATTATTAAAGAGAAAATTTAGAGAGGAAATTTTGAATGTTCAAGATTTTTGTAAGGATTGAGGGTGTATTTATAGGTAAAACTTAGCTTCTCAAGTACACCTCTTGATGGCTTCTAAACTAAGCTTTCTCAGGTATATCTTTTGATGGCTTCTAGAATAAGTCTTCTCAAGTCTATCTCCTGATGATTTTCAGAGTAAGCTTTCAAGTATATCTCTTGATAGCTTCTAGAGTAAGCTTTCTCAAGTTCATCTTTTTATCGCTTCTAAAATACATTTAAAGATATGCCTTTTTCAAAACACTTCAAATGTAAATTATTTTGAAATAACTAAATAATTTTCCTACAAGAAAAAGTCATGAAATATATGATAAAAGAGAAAAAAGAAAAATATTACTTAGTAATAGATATTTCTTTTCCCAGAATTAGTGTTACATAGGTTTTACTTACAAAAAAAAATCCTAATTCTATGTATACGTTGCGTATGTGTTCATGCTTTTTTTTTAGAATTTAAGTTGGGAAAAAAATTCCTCTTTCGATGTGTACGTTGCATGTGTTTATTTTTAGACTTTAACTTGACAAAATTACTTGAAATTTTTATACGTATGGGTTAAGTTCTTTTTTTTTTTTTTTTTTTTTGTTAGAAAAAGAGTAAAAGCCATTTAGGCTATTTTATGAATTTAATCAAATATAAAAAATCAAAGGACTACTAAGTTGAAGTATGAATTGCATAAGTACCTAAAAAAAGTTAAAAATAATATTTTGAGTCCTAAAATATATGTGAAGAGAAAAATGTATTTTAAAAATTAAGAATTTATAAAACATATAGTATTTTGGTAAAATATATAAATCATTTAAGATATATTATTTAGAAAATAAATTTTATACTAAATATTAAGGCATGTTAAGGCAATGAAAGTCGGAAAGATGATGTTGAGTACTATGTTTCTTGTTGTTGCAACAGGAGAAAATAGGAAGGTTTTGTTCCAAAAATTGAAGGATTAGATGGTTTTGACGGAAAGATCATGCATTCTAATGAATATGGAAATGGAAAGAGTTTTAAGGATAAAAATATTTTAGCTGTTGGTTGTGGAAATTCAAGAACGGAAATTATTTGTCTAACTGGGGTGCTCAGATCTCTATTGTTGTTCGTAGTCCAGTAAGTTCTCTTTTACTATTTAATTTTCTTATGTAGGTCTTTTTTAATCTCTCAGTTTAGTCAAAAGAATTTGATCAATTCTGTCTGTTTTATTTTATGTGATTGAAACAAAATAAAATGTTTTATTTGATTGAAACAAAATTTGTTTCCTTAGTTTTGTTTTACTTAAAAAACCTTGTTATCTTAAATCTGCTTTGATTTTTTTATCGCTAAAAGTTGAAATCATATCATTAAAGGTA
>NW_025890113.1:7589-12603 GCF_002878395.1 Capsicum annuum | reverse complement strand
TACCTTTAATGATATGATTTCAACTTTTAGCGATAAAAAAATCAAAGTAGATTTAAGATAACAAGGTTTTTTAAGTAAAACAAAACTAAGGAAACAAATTTTGTTTCAATCAAATAAAACATTTTATTTTGTTTCAATCACATAAAATAAAACAGACAGAATTGATCAAATTCTTTTGACTAAACTGAGAGATAAAAAAGACCTACATAAGAAAATTAAATAGTAAAAGAGAACTTACTGGACTACGAACAACAATAGAGATCTGAGCACCCCAGTTAGACAAATAATTTCCGTTCTTGAATTTCCACAACCAACAGCTAAAATATTTTTATCCTTAAAACTCTTTCCATTTCCATATTCACTAGAATGCATGATCTTTCCGTCAAAACCATCTAATCCTTCAATTTTTGGAACAAAACCTTCCTATTTTCTCCTGTTGCAACAACAAGAAACATAGTACTCAACATCATCTTTCCGACTTTCATTGCCTTAACATTTAGTATAAAATTTATTTTCTAAATAATATATCTTAAATGATTTATATATTTTACCAACGATAAATATTATGATTTCTTATCTACATCAAAATACTATATGTTTTATAAATTCTTAATTTTTAAAATACATTTTTCTCTTCACATATATTTTAGGACTCAAAATATTATTTTTAAATTTTTTAGGTACTTATGCAATTCATACTTCAACTTAGTACTCCTTTGATTTTTTATATTTGATTAAATTCATAAAATAGCCTAAATGGCTTTTACTCTTTTTCTAAAAAAAAAAAAAAAGAACTTAACCCATACGTATAAAAATTTCAAGTAATTTTGTCAAGTTAAAGTCTAAAAATAAACACATGCAACGTACACATCGAAAGAGGAAATTTTTTCCCAACTTAAATTCTAAAAAAAAAAAAAAAAAAAAAGCATGAACACATACGCAACGTATACATAGAATTAGGATTTTTTTTGAAAGTAAAACCTATGTAACACTAATTCTGGGAAAAGAAATATTTATTACTAAGTAATATTTTTCTTTTTTTCTCTTTTATCATATATTTCATGACTTTTTCTGGTAGGAAAATTATTTAGTTATTTCAAAATAATTTACATTTGAAGTGTATTGAAAAAGTTATATCTTTAAATGTATTTTAGAAGCCATAAAAAGATGAACTTGAGAAAGCTTACTCTAGAAGCTATCAAGAGATATACTTGAGAAAGTTTACTCTCAAAGCCATCAGGAGATAGACTTGAGAAGGCTTATTCTAGAAGCCATCAAGAGATATATTTGAGAAAACTTACTTTAGAAGTCATCAAGAGGTGTACTTGAGAAGCTAAGTTTTACTTATAAATACTCCCTCAATCCTTACAAAAATCTTAAACATTCAAAATTTCCTCTCTAAATTTTCTCTTTAATAATTTAGTTATCATTTTAGTAAACCTATAGTTTAACTTGCTGGAATTTGTATTAATAATTTTGTTGATTCCTGTATCCTCTAATTAATTAGGGAAATTCTTGTTTAATCCTGGGAAAACATTTCACACTGCTGAAATAGTTTCTTAGGACAGTGCCTAGCACGACTCAAGTATAATTATTATATCTCTTAAAATAATATCGTAGTAATTTTTATTTAATATTTAAATATTATTATTGTTGTTCCCCAACAATATAAGAAACTATGGTAAGTAATTCTACTCCTGATACTTCTGCTACCGAACCAACTCCTAATGTTCTTGTTCCGGTTGTTCTACCATATGCAAAGTCATTTCCTGATGTTTCAAATATTGAAATATTAGCTAATGAAAACTTTAAAAGATGGCAAGACCGAATTTTTCACTACTTGATGTTCATGGTGTTGCATATGCTTTGGCACAAGCACAACCTGGTGCAGACATTGATGGAAAATTTTTGAAGTCATGGCAATACGCCAATAAGGTATGTCGCCATACTATTTTACAAATAATTTCTAATGAACTATTTGATGTGTATTGCAGTTGCAAAGAAGCAAAAGTCATTTGGAAAGCTTTAATCAAGAAATTTACAACTAAAGATGTTACCAAACAAAAGTTTGTGGTTGGAAAATTTTACAATTGGCAAATGAGTGATGTTAAAGAAATAAAAATTCAAATAAATGAATATAAAAAATTGTTAGAAGATTTGAAGGTTGAGGACATCACTTTACCAGAAAAATTTATTGTTGGGGTGTTGATTAAAAAATTGCCTGAATCATGGAATGACTATAAAAATAACCTGAAACATAAGTAGACAAATTTTACTATTGAGGAAATAATAACTCATATTTTAATTGAAGATACCAACAGGTAGGAGTCATTTAAAGTTAAGCAGGCTGCGCTCAACGCAAATTTAGTACAAGGTCAATACAACAACAACAAAAGGTATGGTAATAAGTCTCAAGGTTACAAGCCTAAAATCCCAGTTTTAAGAAAAGAAAAGACACTTATTTTACTTATGGAAAATCAGGACATTATGCCGCTCAATGTAGGTACAGAATGAGAAATAACAAAAAAATGAGAAATCCTCCCAAAGCGAATTTAGCTGAAGGAGATGAAATAATTGCAGCTATTATTTCTGAAGTAAATATGGTGGCACATACAAAAGAATGAGTGGTAGACTCTGGAGCTACTCGACACATTTGTACAAATCGAGAAGCATTTGCCTCATATACATCAATAGGAGATGATAGTGAAGTAGTCTACCTTGGAGACTCAAGAACTGCTAAAGTGTTGGGCAAGGGTAAAGTACTCCTAAAACTCACTTCGGCAAAAATTTTAGCCCTAATGAATGTGCTACATGTTCCTACAATGCGAGCAACCTGATTTCTGTGGCTTTGCTGGATAAAGCTGGAATGAAAGTGTCTGTTGAATCTAATAAGCTTATTTTGACAAAAAAATAATGTATTTGTGGGAAAAGGCTATCGTAAACATGGACTTTATGTACTTAATATTATCAATAATAATGCATCATCTTCTGTTTATATGATTGAGTCTATTTCTTTATGGCATGCTAGATTAGGACATGTTAATATCAAATATATAAAGAATTTGCAATCACTTGATTTAATATCTGGTTTGGATTCAAATTATTTCAATAAATGTGAAATATGTGCTAAAGCTAAAATTACTAAAAATCATGTTTTTCAGTTGATAGAGAAACTGAATTGTTATCTTTGATTCTCAAAGATTTGGGTGATTTAAAACAAACTATGACTAGAGGTGGTAAAAGATATTATGTAACCTTTATTGATGATTTCTTCATATTTACTAAGTTATATTTGCTTAGAAATAAAGATGATGCATTTGATGCTTGTGTGTCTTATAAATCTGAAGTTGAAAATCAACTTAGTAGAAAAATCAAGAGAATTAGATCTAATAGAGGTGGAGAATATGTATCTTTGAATGTTTTTTGTGAAAAAGAAGGTATTATTCATGAAGTAACTCCGCCTTATTCTCCTGAGTCTAATGGTATAGCTGAAAAGAAAAATAGGACACTAAAAGAAATAATGAATTCTATGTTAATTATCTCTAATGCTTCTGATAATTTGTGGGGTGAAGCTATTTTATTTGCGTGTCATTTACAGAATAGAGTTCCTCATAAAAGAATTGGCAAAACCCCTTATGAATTGTCGAAAGGTTATAAGCCTAATTTAAAATATTTAAAAGTGTGGGGTTGCCTTGCTAAAGTTCTTCTTTCTGAACCCAAAAAGAGGAAAATAGGTTCTTAAACTGCTGATTGCACGCTTAACATAGTGCTGAATACAGATTTCTTGTCTTGAAAAGTAATGTACTTGATATTAATACTATAATCGAGACAAAGAATGCTGAATTCTTTGAACATATTTTTTCACTATGTGATAAAATCTCCCATGCACCTGTTGAAAAAGAAAATGAATCGACCTCTAATATTGAGGAACTGAGAAGGTGTAAAAGGCCTAGAAAAAGAATATTTCTCTTATGGAAATGATTTTCAAACTTTTCTTGTTGATAATGAATCATCAAATTATTTTAAAGCTGTATCTTCTTCTGATGCTAAATTTTGGAAAGAGGCAATAAAAATTGAACTTGATTCAATTATGAAAAATAATACATGGGTTTTAACTGATTTACCTTCTGGTGCAAAACCCATTGGCTGTAAATAGATTTTCAAAAAGAAACTTAATGCGGATGGATCTATAGATAATATAAAGCTCGGTTAGTAGCTAAAGAATTTTCTCAAAAGCAAAATATTGATTATTTTGATACATTTGCACCAGTAATAAGAATTTCTTCTATTCTAGTATTAATTGCTTTGACATCAATTCATAAGCTTTTTATCCATCAAATGGATGTGAAAACAACTTTCTTAAATGGAGATTTGGAAGAAGAAATTTATATGGTTCAACCTGAAGGATGTGTAATTTCTGAACAAGAAAATAAAGTTTGTAAATTAATTAAATCTCTTTATGGCTTTAAACAAGCTCCGAAACAATGGGATGAGAAATTTGATCAAGTCTTAATAAAAGACGGTTTTTCTTCTATTGAGGTGGATAAATGTGTTTATACAAAAGTGGTAGACAATGATTATGTGATAATTTGCTTATATGTTGATGACATGCTTATATTTGGTATATGTTTAAATATTGTGAAGCGTACCAAATTATTTTTGTCTACTAACTTTGATATGAAAGATCTGGGTGAAGTAAATATGATTTTGGTAATTAAAGTTATGAGGAGTGAAGATGGTATAACTTTGTCGCAAGAACATTATGTGGAAAGACTTCTAAAGAAGTTTGAATGTTGGGAGGTAACTCATGTAGACACTCCTTATGATGCTAATTCTAAATTAAAAAAGAATAATGGTGACCCAGTAGCTCAGTCTAAGTATGCACAGATCATTGGGAGTCTAATACATTTAATGAATTTTACTAGGACTGATATAGCCTACGTCGTATGTAGACTGAGTAGATATACTCACAATCCCAATAATGAGCATTGGTCTGCATTAATGCGATTGATGA
>NW_025890113.1:0-4589 GCF_002878395.1 Capsicum annuum | reverse complement strand
TGAATTATGGTATCTTGTATAGTGGATTTTCATCAACTTTAGAAGGTTATTGTGATGCAAATTGGATCTCTGATTCAGATGAGACGAAATCCACTAGTGGTTATGTGTTCACCCTTGTTGGTGGTGCAGTATCATGGAGATCAGCTAAGTAGAAAATCATTGCAAGATCAACTATGGAATCAGAGTTTGTGGCTCTGGAGTTAGTTGGTACTGAGGCTGAATAGCTATGAAATTTCTTAGCGAATATCCCTTTTAAAAAGGATGATTTGTTGCCTCATAGCCCTTCTAAGAAGGATGATCTATTGCCTAAGATCCCTTTTAAAAAGGATGATCTGTTGTCTAATATCCCTTTAAATAAGGATGATCTGATGCTTCCTGTGTATATACACTGTGATTGTCACGCCGCAATTGCTATTGCAAAGAATAAATCTTACAGTTGTAAGAGCAGACATATGAAATTGAGACATGATGTTATTAAGTAATTGCTGAAAGATGGAACAATTTCCATTAATTATGTGAAGTCAGAACTGAATTCGGCCGATTCACTGACTAAATCCGTGGAAAGAAAATTAATTCTTCAAACATAAAAAAAGATGGGGTTAAGGCCAATTTGATTGTCAATAGAGATGGTAACCCAACCTATGTAATTAGAGATTACATGAAGTAGGTTCATATGAGTAATAACAAGTCGATATTGACTCTGCGCACTTATTGAGAGTGCTTGAACTGCTAATAAAATGGAGGGATGAGTTATTGACCTTAATGAATTCATAGTCCTTATGGATGGTGTATTTAAAGCAGTATACACTTGATGAATTGACCTATATGAGAAGTGGAATGAGGCCGTTCCTATGAGACTTTTGGCCTTAGTCTCTATAGCTCTCATGAATACCAAGCACGCGCATGGCATATTGGCGCAAAACTGCGTTGAACAATAAAGTTACGGTCAAATTGTGATTCATAAAATCTCTGGCTTACAAAAAGAATTATTCGGTTCATAAAAATATTATATTTCACCGATAATTCTGTAAGTTAAATTTTATTGGTCTAAGTTTGGTTCATAGTCCAGAAGACATCAAACCTACTTCATTTTGTCCATGCAAATCCAACAAGTTAAAATTCTTTTTCTATAAATTATTTTGAAATAATGTGGGGATTGTAGGAAAATTATTTAGCTATTTCAAAATAATTTACATTTGAAGTGTATTGAAAAGGCCATATCTTTAAATGTATTTTAGAAGCCATAAAAAGATGAACTTGAGAAAGGTTACTCTAGAAGCTATCAAGAGATATACTTGAGAAAGCTTACTCTGAAAGCCATCAGGAGATAGACTTGAGAAGGCTTATTCTAGAAACCATCAAGAGATATACTTGAGAAAGCTTACTTTAGAAGCCATCAAGAGGTGTACTTGAGAAGCTAAGTTTTACCTATAAATAATCCTTCAATCCTTACAGAAATCTTGAACATTCAAAATTTCCTCTCTAAATTTTCTCTTTAATAATTTAGTTATCATTTTAGTAAACCTATAGTTTAACTTGCTGGAATTTGTATTAATAATTTTTTTGATTCTTGTATCCTCTAATTAATTAGGGAAGTTCTTGTTTAATCTTGGGGAAACATTTTACACTGCTGAAATAGTTTCTTAGGGCAGTGTCTAGCACGACTCAAGTATAATTATTATATCTCTTAAAATAATATCACAGTAATTTTTATTTAATTTTCAACTGTTATTATTGTTGTTCCCCAACATTTCTTACCATATGTTTTAGAACACTTTTTTTTACATATACTAGGAAGAAAAAAAATACTTCCAATATTAATTTTTAGAGCTCTTTTTTCTTCATCATATATTTTAGAACACCTTAATGTTTCAAGATTATAATCAATTATAAAGCTTATAAAATAATAATTGAATTAAAAAGGTAAAAAGTCAATTTTTTCTATGGCGAAGTCTTTTAATTAAGGACAAAAAGTTCAAACAATATTTGTAAGCACTTTCACACTTTTAACATAGTACTAGTTTAGGTGTAAGCGGCTCGCATGTGTACCTCACGTTTTTGAGTTCAAACGTTAGAATATTTGTTTAAATAATAAAGATGAATACAATAATTAAATTCAATATCTTTTGAAGAATTTATTTAATTAAACATAATCTTTACAAAAATAAAAAAAAAATCTCAAAGCCGATCGACATTCATCTATCAACGGTAAACTGCAACAAACGGTAAACTGCAACAAAATAATACAATGATAGAGACATCAAAATAATATAATTAAATCTATCCTTTACACAAAAAATTTCTCAAAGTAGTCCGACACTCATATACCACCTATAAACTATAACAAAATAATACGACAATAGAGATATCAAAATAATACAACTAAACTTTATCTTTACACCAAAAGAATCTCAAAACAGAGATATAAAAATAATACAATTAAGCGTAACCTTTACCTAAAAAAATTTCTCAAAGCCGACCGACATTCATCTACGACCTATAAATTCATCTACGATCTGTAAATTACAACAATATAATACAATACTGATCACAAAGCTGCAGTTTTTATAAAATAATTCTTGTCTAAGCAAAATTTGACTTGAATAAAAACAAAAAAGATATATATATACACACACACGTTGAATTCTATTATGTTGACAAAATTGTGACGAAGTTGAGGGTTAGAAAATTAAGCATCCATCAATCTAAACATACAATCGAATCAAGTTAGATGAACGTGAGTCATATTTTTCCCATAAGTAAATCAGTTTCTTCTCTAGTTTAACGTGCATTTCAATATTTATAGAAGTATTTCCTTAATAGAGTCCTATTTTAGGAATATTTTTCTAATTGATCAATACAAAGAAAAATATTAATTGATTCTCCTTCCATATATTTTAGAGTCCCGTATATTTTAGGAGTCTAGTTAATATGATAAAAATAATTAAATAATAAATTAAAGAAAATAGCGAAAAGATAGTTTTGTCTAAAGAAGAGTCTTTTAATGAAGGACAAAAAGTTCAAATCACTTTTCTAAGGTCTTCACACTTTTAATATATTATAGATATAGATATAGATTATAGTTATAGATTATAGATATAGATATAGATTAAGCTTCTATATTTCAAATAATGTAAATAAATATTTTTTTTATGTTTGAAATTATTTTTAAAAAATACTTTAATAATTTTGCCATTTTATTTGGAAAAATATCTCATATATATTATAAATGTTATTTTACAAAATTTGAATATTTGAGAAATACATATGGATATTAGTTACATGTTTATCACTTTTAAATCAATTTACGCCATATAATTGTTTTTTTAAGATAGTATCAATTTACTTTTGCAAATAAATATTTTACATTGCTCAAACTAGGAAAGCTTAATCGATGAATTAATTAACAATTCATCTCAATTTTACTTCAAAAATGTCCAATGTTTTTTTTAGAAACTTTGATTTTGTAAATCGATTAATTTCAATTTGATCAATTGTAGTTATTTCATATAAAGCGTTTCTACATTTAAATTTAAAAATTAGTCAATTATTCAGCAAAAAATTTGAAAATCTAGGTGCCCAAAATATTAAGGAAAAAAATACATAGCATAGATAAAAATATTTTTTAATTATCTATCATGGTTAATGTTTAAATAATTACATGACATAATCAAAAGTTAGCTAAAGAACTATTATTTAAGTGAAACCTCATGTACAAATATAACAGCTAGTATATTCTCTCTCATCTAATTAGCTTAAATTTTAACTGACTTATTTGAGCACTTAATTTTATTTTTTGATTTACTTTTGAAAATTGACCACTTTATTTGATTTTTCTCTCTCTTCTTAGTTTTTCTATTTATATGATTTCTCTCTCTCTCCCTCTCTCTCTCTTCTTAGATTTTCGATTTATTTGGTTTTTCTCTCTTTTCTTAAAGTTTCCACCACCTTCTTCAACCTTTTTCCTTTAAAAGTAGAAATTATTGGTGGGTTTTGTTATATTGACTCTTAAATAGTATATTTTTGTGATTTGCTCAAAAATTTATTACATCAAAAAAAGGTTTCTTCAAATTTTTTCTTTTAATTCACTCGAAAAAAAGATTTCAATACGTATATAATACGCACACACACAGAGACATATACACACACACATATAATAACCGTCATATACAATTTTATTGGTTTGTATAATTAGTTTTTGATTTGTATAAAATCTATTGGTTCATATTTTATATATTACATATAGGTATACAATTATCACGTGTTTGTATATAACTAAATTGCATATTATTGAAGTAGGTTTGAACAAACTATGTTTGTTCTTCTATTAGACATTAGGTATATGCAAGTTTGTATAGTTTGTTATTGGTATTTCGTATAAACTAAACGAAAAAAAAAGTTTCAAGGATTCTCACTCCAAGGGAGTGGGGGTGGGGGGACAATGATGTTGTGAATGATTCGAAGGTAATTTACATATATCCAAATGTACATTCGTATGAATGTTTATACAATAGATATACAAATGTCTATATATCTTTTTATCTTATTAGTTATACATAAGTATATCTACCATATCAATATTTGATGTA
>NW_025890112.1:0-2994 GCF_002878395.1 Capsicum annuum | reverse complement strand
AAAAAAAATAATAACTTTTTTTAAAAAAAACATTCTCCCTTAGAAGATTTCACAATAGATAAAATCATTTAATCTTTTTCCTTATATATATTAAAATGTAATTATAAAAAAATCCCTACGTGAAACCAAAAAAAAAATAACTTTTTTTGTAAAAAACATTCTCCCTTAGAAGACTTTACAATAGATAAAATCATTTAATTTTTTTCTTTAATTTTTATTTTATTAAATAAATATATAGAATGGAATTAAGAGTCCTAAAATATATAAATATAAAACCCGAAACATATAGGAAAATTAATATTCCTAAAATATATGAAAGAAAATTAAGAGTCCTAAAATAGAAAAAATATATTTCTTGAAAAATCAAAAATTACCATAAATATAGCTATTATGATGTACCATAAATTACTTGATAACTTGGTACCAACCTAAAACTAAAAAAATAATAATTAAAAAAAAAACCCACCCTTGACATAAAACCCACAAAAACTATATAATAATAAAAAACTATAATTAAAAAAAATAAAAATAATATAATAATAAAAAGTTGTAATTAAAAAAATTCTAAAATAATATAATAATAAAATAAATTATAACTAAAAAAAAGTTCACCACTACGTGAAACCCAAAAAAATAATATACTAATTAATGCATATCTATTCCACCAAAAAATATATAATATCATAATTAAAAAATTGTAATTACAAAAAAACATTACCCCTACGTGAAACCAAAAAAAAAATATATAATATAAAGGAGGAGACATTTTTGGACTTAAATTTAATGTTAAGGGTATTTTTTATCCAAATAGGTGGATGGGGTATTTTTGAACCAAATAAATGAAGAAGGACATTTTTGAGCTATTTCTAATACATTAACCGTATTTTTAAGCCAAATAAATAGATGGAAGGATATTTTTAAGCCTAAAGATGAAATGAGGGTATTTATGTACCATTTTCAATAGTTGAAGGGTATATTAGACCCTTTTCGAAATAAAATATCACAAGCAGCGACATACATGAAGACTTCAGTTTTACTTGAGGAAGAAAACTCCATTGATTGTCTAAGTTTCACCAGGGCATTCCAGGCTGCAAAAGTTCGTGCATACTAATACAAAGCAACATCAATTAGAGGTGATTCAGAGTAAATAGATATTTGAACTTCAAATTAGGCCTGAGAGAATGCTTCATTTTCTTTTCCCTGTTCCCCTGTGCTTGATATGTAATTGGTGAACAACTTGGCAAACAAAGGAATCCCACTAAGATGTATCGGGAAACACCATTAAAAGTGATAATCTTTGGAGCGCAGTTGCAACTCATCCAAACAAAGAAGGCAAAAGGAGTTGAAATTGAACTGATTTGACTATGATGGTACAATACATTATTTAAAAAAAAAAAATTGTGTAAAAGATAATAATTTATTACGTTTTATAAAATATTTTTTACTGTTTAACTCTATTAGTTGATAATTAAAAAAAAAAGGTAAAATATAATAAATTATTATGTTTAACCTATTTTAATCAATTTATTCATGTCTTGAATTATTTTGATTCCGAGTTGTTACATTGCCCTCATTTAATTGAATGTCATTTCCACACAGAACATTATAATTGGTCCGTTGGTGTATTGTGTAGCTTTTTAAGGATTTTATTTTTGCTGTGGCCGCTACGTTCATCTCTTAAAAGTATTTCTTACTCAAATTGTCCTATACTACTCTATTTCATATTATTTGGCCCCCATTAATTTGGTATATTCTTTTTTATAAAATTTTAATTCAACGTATATTTTACTTAATTGATTTTATTAATAATATTTTGAAAATAAAATTTTTTCATTATTAATTTATAAAGTTATTTAACAATAAGAATAATATTAAAAAATTAATAAAACTCTCTTAATTTACTTAAATAGATAAGTAAAATAAAATATCTATTTTTAGTTTAGAGGGTAAGAAAAATGAAACAGAGTATATTTTTGTAATAAGCTAACTTTTGTCCATGCATTTTGAAAGTAATTTTTTAAAAAAAAATCTTCAAATATCTATTAGGCTATGAAATATGATCAAATTTTAAAAATCTAATCTTCAAATTCATTCATAATAACTTTAATATTTTTTCAAGGAAAATACATGTCCAAACACATTCAAATTCATTCATAAAATTTTAATTTTTTCAAATAAAATGCATGTTCAAACACATCTTCAAATTTCAAACTCACAATTTTAAAATTCAAATTTTTTAATTTCAATAAATAGAATTACATGCTAACAATTCTCAAAATAATTTTTTTTTTTTTCAATTTATGATCTTCACCATGTTGTAATTATTATATTTGATCATTTTTAGTTTATAGATTATTGAATCACTTCAGTGGCTTAGGCAGGGCGGAGCTATCCTTAGGTCAGGGGTTCATTCAAATCCTCTTTGGTGAAAAATTATACTATTTATATACAATTAACCTTATTTTTTACGTATATATAATAGATGTTGAACCTCTTTCGATTAGTTTATACGTTTACTTCAGAATTCTTTTAATGAAAATTCTGACTCCGCCATTGATTTTGGGATCTTTCAAAAGCAACCGCTCTACCTTAATGAGATAGGAATAAGATTTACGTACCTTTAATCTCTCCAAACTCCGCTTGTTAAATCATATTGAGTATATTGTTGTAAAATCACTTGTGTACTTTGGTATTTGTTAATTTTACTTCGCCATAAATGAATGTTTCTTTAAAAATCATCCAATTTTATAATGAAGAATTTTAATAATTATGAAAATTTATATATGATTAGCCTTTAAATTAACGATGAATAGAAAAATATAATACAAATTATACTTATTCAATAATAATTAGATATAATTTTTTTATATTTTAAATTTGGACCCGGACTTAGCACAGACATCCTGGAATTAATAAGAAAATAAATAAGAAATCAACTTTTTTTTCAAGAAAATATTTTTGAGAAAAATATTTTCTGTGAAAAACATTTTCCTT
>NW_025890111.1:0-2770 GCF_002878395.1 Capsicum annuum | reverse complement strand
CGTTTGCATAAATAATACCAGTATTACTAATACAAGCATTATTAATGCACACATTACTAATACATTCTATTCAAAATTATTTCTATACACTCTAACAAACGACTACTACGTTTCAATGGAAGGAACATATACAAAAGCAAAGTTTGATAAAACATTTACACAAGTATGTTTTATCGTGTTCTTAAAGTCAAATAACTTAAATTAATACGCCAGATGGTAACTTATAGTTTTCTTTTTTTATTTAATTTTTAAAACACTTAAAATTTGAATTTAAAATATTAATTTAATTTAACTTCAAAGAACAATTTGACAAATAAAAGAGAAGGAGAAATGAAAGCAAAAGATATTTATGTCGGCTTAGTCGGGGAATATAATGCAATTTTGGGTTATTAATTGCAGCCTACATGTGATGTAACATGTAATGACTAGATAACTTTTTTTCTTTTCAACAATTATTTTCTATTTTATATAACAGGTGTCAAGCCTTATGTATCAATTTTTATCACATATTTTATACTTAATGTAGTAACTCTTGGTCATATAATTAAAGATCTAAACTTCAAAATACATCGAATTTTGATGTTTATAGCAGTAAAAAGTTATACATAATTATCTTATGAAATAATTTGGCTGCTTGAAAAATACTATCAAGTAGTTAATATGCTTTGTATATTCATGTTTTATACTTCATAATTCTTTCAAATGGGAAAAGGACATGGATTGACCATTTTAAAAAAAAATGGCCCACATGTGAAGAGGTGAACATGCTGTAGTCAGTCGGCTAAATTAATTTTCTTTTTTAGCCATTTGGCCAAATTGGGCACATGCAGTCTCTATACTCAATTGATACACTTTTATACCACATTGATAAACTTTTATACTATATTGATACACTTTTTAAAAAAAGAGAAAGGAAATTCTATGCAACTACATGTAGTCCCTATACCCAGTTGATACTCTTTTATACCACATTAATATACTTTTATACCACATTGAAACACTTGCAGTGTTCATATATTCAATTGATACTCCCTTATACTAGATTGATACATTTTTATAATGCATGTAAAAACTATATAGAGTCGTATAAAATATACATCTAAATAATAATTGTAATTAAAACTTGTATAGAATGTGTATAAAAATGCTATAATTATTATATAGAATATGTATATATGTTGAAACTGTATCATTATTATATATAAATATATATCTTTAATAATTGTATTATATTAAAAGTAGATGGTATTGTATTTTATTGTATAAATAAGTAAAACAAAACAAAACAAATGGTATGTTATTTTAATAATGTTGGTGAATGCAAAATAATCTGAAAAAAAAGAAAGTAATTACTCAATTGTTTAAAAAGAATAAAATCTTTAAAAAAGAAAAGGAGTCATACCAAACTTATTACAATTCTTTTTGAGTGCTGGTTGATAGATCCATGCACGGGTGAAGTACGTGTGGCCGTTTAAGTATATAGTAGTGATAGTGGAGATCTTGGGGTAAGCAGTCATCATGATCGAGTGCTATTTTTCGAGTTTTTAAATTTAGGTGCTAGTTTTGTGAAATTATTTTAGTTTTAGGTGTTATTTTTATCCTTTCCCCAATTCAAATTAACATCAATTTAACTTATCATACATAATCAAAATATTTTAATGTTGGACCCGTGCTGACACGGGCCATACTCCTCTAGTATTACATATATATATATATATAGTGTTATTGCCAGACACTTCTTGACAATAACTACATCACAATGTATAAACCTTTTACATGTCATAAATTCTATCTGCATAATTCCAAGTGTTTGCTAGCTAGTTAAACATGCAAATAGTACTAATATTTTTCAACAATGAATCTCTATTTTTATGTCAGGGAAAGATTTCATCATTGTGGCAATTTTTAGTTTTTCCTAACTCATGTAATTTTCTTGTCTTTTGGACTCCAAATTCAAAGCATCCATCCAGGTACAACTCCAAGAGCATCTTGTGTTGATGGTGCTGCATATTCCGGTGGCACATTATCGTATCCATACCTGAATCAACAACATAATTACTATGTCTCAATCTCAAACAAGTTGAATGATAAAGTCATAAGTGAATTCAAACTATATGCATGTCTATAATAAGATTTTAAGAAAAAAATGTAACATGTACTGCACGCTTGACTAATAAGATAGGAAGGGCCGACAAGAGGAGATTGCTTGAATGGTAAGCACCCTCACTTCTAACCCAAAAGTTGTGAGTTCGAGTCACCGAGAGAGCATAAGGGCTGAGAGCTCCCAGGGAGGGAAAAAAAAAGATAAGAAGCCCCCCGGCCCCACCCCCCCCCACCCCCACCCCCACCCCCACCCCAAATAATAAGAGGGATCCGTTTCAATAGTCAGATTTTTGACATTATCTTGCAGGTATTGACGTTGAGTTGACTATCGAGAAAGACTCAACATTCAGGGTGGTCAAGTTTAGTATGGCCCTCCTAGTCAAGAGGTCAACAGGTCAAGTTTCACTTCAATTACTTGAAATGCTTTTCAAAAAATGGTAATAGTATCTTTTTTTTCGATATATTGGATATAGATATCTTCAATCATCCATTATATTCACCCCGTCGATTAGTTAACAATCGACATATTTTAGTTAATTATCGAATTTATGTGTATATTAAAAGCTAGAAGTTTTCAAGATCACCTCATATCAGGCACTGTATGATTATTGCAATCCACTTGTTGAAAAAATCCCTCAGGCTGCTGCTGTCTATATTGTACACTTTG
>NW_025890110.1:0-2352 GCF_002878395.1 Capsicum annuum | reverse complement strand
TTTTTTTGAAATAGATCTAATGATATCACATGATTGAAAAACCTCTAAAGCCATCAAGATATTGGGGTTTTAAACCACCAAGATTTTCATAATCCATATCATACATCCACAAACGATGATCTATTTACAAAAATATAGATATTCAATAATATACAACTTTACATTAAAACATATAAAAATCAAGTCATTAGTATAGATATCAAGTGAATCCACTTAAATCATTTTCAAGTAGCTACACTTAAGCTTTTTCAAGTCAGTAACTTCGCATTTCAAGTAGCAACACTTAAGCATTTTCAATTCACAAGTTCACAATTTCCAATAGCTACATTTAACCATTTTCGAGTCACAAGGTCACAATTTCAACTTTTTGGATTGCAGGGACCTGGAATAATATAACTTAGAAATATGTAGGGACTTGTCATGCACATTTCAGGTGAAAGATTATATGGAGTAATAAATACAGGCCAACAAGAATAAGGTCTGCCAGAATTAGAGAATGGTGTGAAATCATTTGCACACAACTCCAAGCTAACATTTCTTGGTTCACTAGCAAAATTAGGATAAGTTTTATCGAAGTACTTCCAAGCTTCTCCATCTGATGGATGAGACGAGACACCTGGTGGCCTTCTATTTTCATGGTGCCATTTATGTGGGAGGAAGAACTTATCGAAGCATACAACCTCTTTAGCCTAGGTATAAGAGGTAAATAATGCATCACCTTAATAGAAACCATCTTTCCACTAGGAGTCCACTTATAACGAGCATGTCCACAAAACATACAATTTTCTAATTCAGCATCATTCTTATAGAACAACATATAACCATTTATGGTATGTTCAACTTTGGATTTACTAGTTCACCCAAAATACCAACCATAAAGTCCATAGCAGCTTGAGCAATATTTGAATCAGATTTGATACTCAGTAATTTAACTACAACAGATAAAGCAGAATGCATACCTCCTTCACATAGTGGGTGACTAGCCTTTTCTAATTGTTGATATAAACCTCCTACTTCTTTATTGGAATCTTCTTCTAAATTCAATTCGGGTTTCATCCCATCCCTAATACCAAAATCATCATTGACCATTTCATGAATCCTATCCTCGTGTTGTACTCTATCGTGTTACACCCTATGTCGAACTCTAGCATGTTGAATCCTAGCATGTCTACCATGTACAAGTATGTCATATTCATGCACAGGCAAAGAATTATAAAATATACCATTCAAACCATCTCTTTCTCTGTGATCGACCCACACAAAGTATCTTGGCTTAAATCCATTACGATAAAGATGAGTCATAACTATATCAGGTTGAAAAAACTTCAAGTATCTACATGAACTACAAGGACATCTAACCATTCTATTTTTTTGAAATAGATCTAATGATATCACATGATTGAAAAACCTCTAAAGCCATCAAGATATTGGGGTTTTAAACCACCAAGATTTTCATAATCCATATCATACATCCACAAACGATGATCTATTTACAAAAATATAGATATTCAATAATATACAACTTTACATTAAAACATATAAAAATCAAGTCATTAGTATAGATATCAAGTGAATCCACTTAAATCATTTTCAAGTAGCTACACTTAAGCTTTTTCAAGTCAGTAACTTCGCATTTCAAGTAGCAACACTTAAGCATTTTCAATTCACAAGTTCACAATTTCCAATAGCTACATTTAACCATTTTCGAGTCACAAGGTCACAATTTCAACTTTTTGGATTGCAGGGACCTGGAATAATATAACTTAGAAATATGTAGGGACTTGTCATGCACATTTCAGGTGAAAGATTATATGGAGTAATAAATACAGGCCAACAAGAATAAGGTCTGCCAGAATTAGAGAATGGTGTGAAATCATTTGCACACAACTCCAAGCTAACATTTCTTGGTTCACTAGCAAAATTAGGATAAGTTTTATCGAAGTACTTCCAAGCTTCTCCATCTGATGGATGAGACGAGACACCTGGTGGCCTTCTATTTTCATGGTGCCATTTATGTGGGAGGAAGAACTTATCGAAGCATACAACCTCTTTAGCCTAGGTATAAGAGGTAAATAATGCATCACCTTAATAGAAACCATCTTTCCACTAGGAGTCCACTTATAACGAGCATGTCCACAAAACATACAATTTTCTAATTCAGCATCATTCTTATAGAACAACATATAACCATTTATGGTATGTTCAACTTTGGATTTACTAGTTCACCCAAAATACCAACCATAAAGTCCATAGCAGCTTGAGCAATATTTGAATCAGATTTGATACTCAGTAATTTAACTACAACAGATAAAGCAGAATGCATACCTCCTTCACATAGTGGGTGACTAGCCT
>NW_025890109.1:0-3751 GCF_002878395.1 Capsicum annuum | reverse complement strand
GTAGGAAAAAACATTGTGCTTCTCTTTATTATCAGCACAGAAAAAGTCAGGTGTTTTGATTTTAATGAATGAGTTGGAGAGTTGAACCACAACTCATCATTTCTCAGTTCCCTTAGCTTCTTGTCCTGATACTCTGCACCATGTTCTTTATTTTTAATAGCTGAAGGAAATGGCTGAAAGGCTGCCAGTAGGTCCTGGCCGAAACATCAAATCTCCTAAATCTGTTTCCTCCGAATCCAATATTACTTCCAGTGATATACCTAATGGCTGTATTGACCAAGTTCACAGTCAACTTACTTTTCAAGAACTGGATTCAAGTGTATCTAACAGCCAGCTGCTTTCTAATGGGTCGAGCAACGCCAGTAATCGCAGTGCTGTTCACAATAGACAAGGGTATCCAGAGGCAACAACAAAAAATGGGGCCAGAACAAAAGAATGTGATTCTCGTAACGAGAATGAATGGGTTGAGCAAGATGAGCCAGGTGTATATATTACTCTTACCTCCCTACCTGGAGGTGTCAAAGATCTAAAAAGGGTTCGCTTCAGGTATACCGTCAACTTTAATCGTTTGAAGTGTGCAACTTTCTGCCTTTCTGCATTATGCTTCTTGTCTCGATATCCTGTTATTATACGTGGCTGCTGACTATAACTTGCCAGTTCTCTTTATCTTCTATGTGTACATTAAAGAAAACACATTTGAGCATGTGAACAAGATCCTCTTCATTGCTTCTCTGTGTACCGAAACACCTCTTTCTTACTTGTCAAGATTGTCAAAGCTTCACTATACAATAATTATACAATGAAATCATATAATCATTGTGTTTGATTGGAGTCAAGTCTAATGTATATCAAAACTTGCAGTCGGAAGCGGTTTAGCGAGAAACAAGCAGAAAAATGGTGGGCGGAGAACCGCGCGAGAGTTTATGAGCTGTATAATGTACGCGTAGTCGACAAGGGAAGCGTTGGCACTGCAAGTGTGGATTTAGCACATTGACACATGCAAAGCAAGTGTGGATTTAGCACATTGACACATGCAAATCACCTTTTGTACATGAGTTTTCCTTTTTCTTTTTGGTCCTAACTCAACTTCATGCCCCCTCAGTGAACATCATGTTTGATATCATCTCATATAGCTTTAGTTTTCACAAATTTGTAGGGAGGAATCAAGGGATGGCATAGAAGAACGAGGAATTACATGTTTGCTTGTAAGTTTTTGCTAGTTTCTTTTTCTTTGTATAACCAAGAATCCCGAGGCCTAGTGGTGCACGGTTTGAAATGCGGTGGATAAGTCTTGTTCCTCTATCATCGTCCACTTGCATAACAAGCTTTTTTCGGATAGCCGACACATCATGCGCTACGCTCTTATCAGTAGACCAAAGCCTTGTGGGGGCTTTCTATTAGTCACATATGGCTTGACCTTTCTATATTTGATTTGTTTTTTTCCCCTCCCTAATTGATGTGTGGGGAATAGAGGTATAGTTTTTGTAGTTGCTCGCCCTTGTTGGGAGATACTTTCCTTGTAAATTTTCCCAAGTTTAATGCATATTTGGATTTCAAATCTGTACTCTTTCTGTGTTCCCTGATGACCCTCATGTTCAATTTTGCCTTTCTTATTGATTTATCGAAAGTCACAAAAGATAGTTCGTTCTCGCCGTTTCGTCCGTTTGGCTTGCAAAATGTCTCCAGCGGCCCTATCGAACCATCCAGATTCAAGCTCGAGCTCTGAGCCTAATATCCTAGAACGTAGGTTAGCACTCATCCAAAGTCACAAAAAATGGCTTGTGCGCATCATTTCGCCCGTTTGGTTTGCAAAATAGCCCCAGCGGCCCCATCGGACCACCCTGGTTCGCTCCACAGTCTGTCGGGGGGCAACCGGTAGATTATGGTAATTCGGTAATCGGTACTTGAACATAGATATCATAGACAATAAATATCGTTTCGGTAATCGGTAAATTAATTTTTGATTCGGTACGATATTTGGTAATATCATATTAAAATTGAAGATGTGCAATTGTACGTTTAAACTTCAAAGAGTATATTTAAAAGAAATCTTATTTAGCATTATTTTTGTTGCTTTTTACGAATATATTACCAAGGTCTAAGAGATTCGCTGAGATATTGTATTGGTTAGACATATCGTGTATATATATATATATAATTCACTTATTTATAAGAGGCAGTTTAGTCGCTGAAGCAGGCAGGTCGACATGCTTGCTTAAGCTACTGCAATCGTATTTTTACTTTATTACCCTAATTAATTATTATAAGTTATTTATACATTAGAAAATTAATAATATTTAATACAAATATGTAAAATAAACATTCCTGACATATCTACTTCAGCTGCTTCAACTGTAATTTTACCATATCACGCCTATTAATTATTATAAGTCATCTAAGTATTAAGAAATTAATAATATTTAATAAAAAGGATGAAATAGTCAAAATAATAAATTAACTCTTGATGTCTTAAATTAGCTTGACGTCTTATATGAGGCTCACTCAGGTTCTTTTCACAAGTAATTTTTTATAGTTATTATACTATATCACTTTTAATACATATCTGCATCACAGCTTCAATCGTGATTTTTTCTATATTATCTCTAATTACTTATTATGGTTATTTAAGCATTAAAAAAATTATATTATTAGTATCTTATATAAGAAGTCACAATAAGTAACTGAAGCAGGCTGCTCATGTTCGACATGCCTGCCTCAGCTGTTTCAACCGTGATTTTAAGTAATTAGTATAAGTCATTGACATATTAAAAAATAGTAAGAAAAAACTAAAATAGATATTTATGACATGACTGTTTCAACTAGTTCAATCATAATTTTACTAAATTACCCATATTTAATTATTATAAGTCATTTAACAACAACAACAAAAAATCCAATGTATTTCCACAAAGTGAGGTCTAGGAAAAAAAATTAAAAAGTTATTATAAGTCATTTAACAACAATAACAAATTCAGTGTATTCCCACAAAGTGAGGTCTAGGAAAAAACTTAAAAAATAATATGTTGCTGATCGAGATCGAACCCACGACTTATTACCCACAAAAGTGATGCTTCGCCACTTGAACTAGACTAGATTGTAGTTTATAAGTTATTTAAGTATTAAAAAATTAATAATATTTAATAAAAAAGGTAAAATAAACATAAAATGATAAATTAATTTTTGATGTTTTAAATTAACATGACGTCTTATATGGAGCCACTTAAAAAAAATTCACATTCACAAGTATTTTTAATAATAATTTTACTATGTCACTTCTAATTGATAGAATAGTATTATAAATCACAATAATTAAGAACTTAAATTATTTAAAAAATATAATTAACTGTCAATGTCACAAAATTTTGAACAACTTAAGATATCGTTATGCAAATTTCATCGATCTAAATATAATAGTATATGTCTAACTTAAAATTTATCAATCAATCAAATAAAACTTTTAATTAAATGATAGAATTATACATAATATAAAATTTTTAAGAATCTAACATTAGGCCGCGCATAACACGGCGTAAGCCGGCTAATGTGTGTGTAAATATATATATTCTGTATTCGGTAAATATCAAATACCAAACGGTATTAGTGTCTTGTATCAAATCCAATCCCGAATATCAAAATATTAAAATTTTATTTTCAAATATCATACCAAATACCGAATTATCAGTACTAATTATTAAATTTTTCGATTCGATTTAATGCGCGGCCTTAGTGGGAGTCCAGGTGTAAACTTATT
>NW_025890108.1:0-1429 GCF_002878395.1 Capsicum annuum | reverse complement strand
GTCATCCTTGCCCTCGCTCGGTGCTGAATCTTACTCCCAACTGAAGATACTAAACTGATTCTTAGACTATACTAGACTAAGCTAAATCTTCTACTGATCATGTTACTTGGCTGATCTAACTGAGTTCACTAGATTCTTTGACTGACCGAATATTACTAAATTTGTAAACTGGTTGAATACTGCTGAGCTCTGAATTAATTACTTGAATACTACTGAGGTTTGAACTGCATATTAAATTGGAATAGACTTATACTGAGATTACTGAGTTTTTCTAAGTCTTGTGACTGATTGAGTTCTACTGGTCGAGGCTTGATTAAGAGTATCTTAAAAACTGACACCGACTCTAGACAATCAGCTAAATTTTCGGGTATTAAATACCCCCAGGACTCGATAACAAGACAATTAAGTCAAAGCATATCTTTGAAAAAACATATAAACATTCACTTGGTCATATTTTATTTATAGAAGCATTTCATCAAACATTTATAATACATTAACTTGTACATGAATGGGGAACATATGTTTACATTCTATAATGGCATTCTTTTTCATTCTCATAGACAATTTATCAAACACATGGGAAGAATACTTGGTTCCTTAACTCATAAACACTTAGGGTTAACATGGTTACTATAATCAACTTGCAATTTGAAGGGTTCATCATGAATATCATATAATTCAACACACACTAGGAATAATTCTTGGGAACTTGGGATCTAAAACATGGATAACACATAATCTTGACAATTATACTGCTCAATCGTGCAAATACATGGATTTTAACATGGGGATTACTGTAACACCCCGATTCGCTGAACCTGAATACTACACGGTGCTCACGACCCTAAGGGACCACAAGCTAACCCATGACTGATATCTGTACCTGTAAAATGCATAATATCTCATAAAATATGTGGAAACATGAACTGTAAGTCCATAAGGTTCAATACTGATACATATCTGAAAAATATGGTATAACAATATCAAAAAAAAACATAAATACTGAAGTCTAAACATCAAATCTGACATCTAGTCGGAATGCCTCTAACTGAACTGAATAAGGAGTTGATGGGACATGTCCCCAACTAACTCCAACTACTGAAATAAACTAAAAACTGAAATAGAAATGAAATCATTATGTCCTCGAAGGATGAGGGCTCACGTCTAACTCTGAATGCTGATCCTGGAATCTATTGCTAATTTAGAGCTCCTGCCTCTGAACCTATGGTGTAACATAAGAGAAAGCACCATAGCACAAATACGTCAGTACGTCTGAATGTACTGAGTATATGAGTGAGGTAGGCTAAATACAAAGGGTTATATGCATGAAAATACTGAGGCTATGCATGAAAAATACTGACTGATATGAACATGAGAGTACATATATGCATACGTAACTGTAACTAAACTCGTGGAGATACTGACTACT
>NW_025890107.1:0-2125 GCF_002878395.1 Capsicum annuum | reverse complement strand
TCTTAAATAAAATTTTATAATTTTTAATTTTGAAAATCTTCTTTCCGCCGAAGCAACTGTTACAGGAATTGTTAACATTATTCTATAAGCAATACAAGCATTTGGAAAAGAATCAAGTCGTTTTATTTGATTGACTATCTCGATTAGAGTATTATCTTCTACTTGTATGATTTCTCTCAAAAATTTTAATTCGGAATATAATTCTATATCGTCAATATCAGAGTGAGAATTATGTTTTAAGGAACATTCAAGATTAAGACAATATTTTTTTTAATTCTCGTCATCTAATGATCGCAATTTTTTTTCATTAAATAAAAAATCAAAAATACTTTCATATGCTTCAAATTGTTCAAATCTATTTTGCAATGAAGAAATGGCTTGGTCTACTATATATAAGAAGTAATCAACTCTAAAAGATTCTTCAAGAGATTTTGTAATTTCGTTATCGACATTCTCATCAAATTGTTTCTTTCTATAAATTACATGTTTACTACGAAATTCAGGTTCTATATTCATCTCTAATGCAATTTCCTTAACTGCAACCATAGCATTTGTAAATCCTTCTTCTCTATATTTTTTGAAAAAAGAAACAAGACCTCTTAATTGATCTATGGCAACATCAATATGCATATCTTTTGATTGTAAACTTTTGCTAATTGAATTAACAACAAATAGTATATCATACCAAATAGTCATACCTAATAAAAATTCAAAATTTTCAAGCTCATAAATTGCTAAGCGATTAGCTTCACTTTTAGTTTTTGGATCATCACTAACTTTCACTAATTTCAATAAAGCATCTCTTATTTGTGGAGTTTGAAATCTTATTGCTATAATACTCTCTATACTACTTTCCCAACGTGTTTGTGATAATGATTTAAGAGTTAAACCGGATACACTATCTTTTAAAAAAGTTCATCGCTTAGTGGAAGAAGAAAATAGTGAATATATGTGTTGTACCACTCCAAAAAATGATATAACTTTGTACAAGAATTAGTCATATCACACATTACTAAATTTAGATTATGACAACCACATGGTGTATAAAATGATCTAGGATTTATATCAAGAAGTCTTTTTTGCACTCCTTGATATTTTCCCGTCATATTAGATCCGTTATCACATCCTTGTCCTCTTAAGTTATCAACATCAAGTCCAATACATTTTATTTCATCTGAAATAACTTTAAAAAGACTTTTTCCACTTGTATCATCCACTTTCAAGAATTCTAAAAAATATTCAACAATTTTTATTGGAGTTGTTGAAATATCCACAATCCGTAATATAAAAGACATTTGCTCTTGATGACTTGTATCCGGTGTGCAATCGAGTATAATGAAGAAATACTTTGTTTTTCTAATTTTTTCAATAATTTTATTCTTCATTTCACTTGCCAACAATTTTATTAATTCATTTTGTATATTATGTCCGAGATAATGGTTATGAATTTCATCATGCTTGATTCTACGAATATGTTCTTGCATAATTGGATCAAATTTTGCAATCATTTCAATAAGACTTAAGAAGTTTCCATTATTTTCTTGGTAAATCTTTTCGTTCTTTCCCCTAGATGCTAAATTATTTTTTCCAAGAGTTTTTATGACGAAAATAATTCGTGACAATACATTTTCCATTGTCCTCTATCTCTATTAATTTGGTCTTGCACATTTTTATTAATTATTTTATTATTGCGCAATCGAACTTATAAATCAATCCATGAACTCATATTGATTATATGTTGGCTGGTCGTTTCATGAGTTCTAAGTTTAGTACTAAGATTTTTTCAATCTCTACTACCTTCACTAGCTAATTTATTGTTCTTAACATTAAAAACAGTGTTAAACAACTTGCAACAAAAATAAAATACTTTATTCAAATCTTTGGAATAAACTAACCATCTTCTTTCATGTTTTTTCTCCATTAACTAATTTATGAAAATAATATGTAGTAGAAAAATGTCTTGAAGATTCATCCTTTGAAAATCTATGTCGGTAATTCTAATTGGTCCCTTTCCACTAATAGATCTCTTAACTTAGTATCTACATTATTCCATTGACTAGGATCATAAATGTCTTTAAGAATACAATTATTCGGTTCATTTATAAGTTCTTGGTCTTCTTGAGAA
>NW_025890106.1:19101-27238 GCF_002878395.1 Capsicum annuum | reverse complement strand
ATAACCTACCTCGAAACGACAAAATCCTAGTCTAAAGTGCTTAAACACGGAGCCTTTCCCTTGCAAACAACCTCAAAATCAACTGCAACATCCAAATATAGCATCTACGCATTAAAATTAAGCTAACGATACCCATATAACCTATATTCTGGCTAGGTTCAAAATGGTTTCAGGAAACGAGTTTGAAAATGAAGGGGGTAGAATCAGAGTTTTGTTTTAAAAACATATTTCCCAAGTCTATAGGAGAAAACCCACGTGAAAATGGGTTAGAAATGAGGTCCAAATTGAAGAAAGCTCCTTTTTGAACTTTACCCGTAAAACCTCAATTTTTCCATTTAGAAATCATGATTTAAAGGAGTTTTCGATGATATAATCGATGACAAATAATGGAAATAAGGTTTTGGAGCTACCCAAGCTCAGATGGTAAAAAAACCCTCGAAAATCGCCAAATTCGAAGCTCAAAGGTCCAAAAATAGAGGAAAAACGTGGAAAAGAGGCTTTTATACCGTTCAATGAACAGTGCCTCGCGATTGTGGCCCCCACCTCGCTATCGAGAGGGTTAACGTTGAGCGGGGCTTAAGTTGGTCATTGCGACTGTGAGAGGAGGGACTCGCCATCCCGATGGACAAACTCGACCCGATCCACCCAGATACTCATCGCAACCGCGGTACCACCACCACGCGATCGCGATGAAGGGAATCATGAAGGCTCGCGATCGTGACACGTGTCAACGCGATCGCGATGACTGGCCTGATGCACTCGAAATTGTTACACCAACAGATTTTTCAAATGGAGCATTGTATCCGCATGGACCCTCGGGGTTCGTTCGGAACCTGACAAAAATAAATCACATATGCTACTAGACAAATTTCAACGTTCCGAACTCAAGACGTTGGATTTTCGAAGAAAAGGTCATTTTCACAAAATTAACCCCCGGAACCCATCTCCGCTACTTCCAAACCAAGGGTTGAAATGAGATATAAAAGCTCCAAATTCGAACCAACCCCACTACTAACCGAAATTCCACATTCCGGATCTGCTGGCACAATCCGTTTTGTTATTCGATACTCAGAACAATAAATGTTGACCGAAGTCAACTATATGGCTTCTCAATCCTCTAAAAATCACAAACTCGCATAAATCGTTCCCGATTGCATTGAGAACCATGCCAACTATCCCCGAACTTCAAAATTGGCATGTAGCAACTACGGGGAAGGGCCAAATGGTTGAAACACATAGAAAAGAAAAATTCATAAATTCAGGTCATTACAGCTGCACTGCACTTAGAGTTGCTAGTTTATGTAGGATAACAAAACGCTTAGAAGGCTTGTTGTATTGTTGATTAATCTAGTTAGTATGATGAGTGTAGCACTATACTTAGAGGGGCCGCTCTATGTAGCACTAAAGGCTTGACAATACATTAATCTCCTCATTGGTGTCAATATGGTTTTAACTATGAAGTTTTGACTGATGCATTTTTTTTTGTCTTCCGCTTCCTGCAGCATATGATGGTATAGAGGGTATGCTTTATGGGCTAGGAATTGATGGTGGTGAATCGATAGCTCGTCCAGCTTTGAAATTCTATGAGGTATGATTCATTATGCTTAGATCATACCTCTACTAGCATGATATATCATTCTATTTCTGACTCTTACTTTCAGATGGCACTTGAAAAGAGTTTCACAAAGGGGCGTAGGAAAGAGCAAGTTCAAGCTGCTTGTCTTTACATTGCATGTAGGTAAGAGATTGTGTTCTATAATATTCTTTTTCAATTTATGATGTGTTCCCTAATGGAACAAAAGAAGTGGGATTACTTGTAATGAAGCTTGTGATGTAGATGGGTTGACATGAGTCATGTCCTCCGTGCATCAGTAGTTTGAGAGTAAAACAAGAAGAAAACATCGATTTTGTAAAACACAAGAGGAACCCACCTGCATATAAGATTCCGATATTTCAGTTTCAGTGGTTTGATTTTAGTGTTAAGAGTGGTTTTAGCAGTTTTACTATACTGTCCAGACGCAATATATTTGGTATATTTTCAAACTGATTTGAGAAAACCAGTGTTCAACATACACATCAGAGGGAATATTTGAGATATTATGTCTTTAAGGGTTCCTAAAGTTAGCTTAATAGTCCAAAGAACAGTCATACTAATCCGTACAAGCTCTGCAATTACCAAAGCTTAATGAAGAGAAGGAATCTTAGTCTTTTATTTAAGGTTACCCTCTAATAGGGTGATGTAGGAGTTCATTAATTATAAACCAGGAACGAGGTTGCCCCATGAGATTAAGTGCACCAATTTTACAGCACAACACATATACCTAGTCTATCGTTTTTGTCTTTTTGATGAGTCCATATGCCCTATCAACACAAACACTCTGTTCTGAGTAACCTTACCTTTTTAATATCTGATTGACCATATTTTTATGTGGTTTCTGATTTTTTAGTTTATAAATTCTGTAAAAGCTAACTCCTTAGTATGTTTAAACATTCAGCTAAATGCCATCTGTTTTATGTGTTTTCTTTATCTTTTTAATTGATATGAATTGGTTACCATACTGCAATGATGTGTACACACATTCAGTTTAAAGAAAAAAGAGAAAAAATGAATTTTGCAGTAGACTATGAGCAGTAATTTGCAGCTAGAAAGGAAGAAGAACCAAGCAATTTTTGATTTGGTTAAAAAGGGTCTTGCTTATGACAGCGAGTGGAAACAAAATCAAATGTCGAACCCATGTCTTGCATGAGGTGTTTTGCTTTTGGGCCTTTCACCTTTGGACCTAGTAAAATCAGACAGGTAGAGGATTAAAAATGTGGAATCAACCGAGAGAATTATGCAGTATAATTGAAATTCATAAGTGATGCTTATTGACCAGCCAAATGACTTTTTTGGATATTTAGAAAAGGGCCCTTGTCAGCTGTGGAATTTGACATATGTGGCTTTTCTGCTCTTGCCATGCAACAACTATTGCTCATTTGACATGTTGTATATTTAACTGATGTAACTTGCTTTATTATTCCACTCAGTTTATAAATTCAATCCATCATTGTAGTAACTTTTCAACATTTAACCCCTGCAGATCGTGTTCCAAAGTTGTACTTGTTCAAGAAAGATAAATTTGAATATGAGAGAACTAACCTATTGGATGTTAAAATATACTTTCTATACCGTGACTACAATGTACAACCTGAAACTTACCAATAATGGTTGATCTTGTTTTATGTCTCATTTTTGATAAGTACTTCTGTAACCTTATGGTTAAAGGGACTGGGGGTGGGGGGAGCATGCTAAGCATGTATTTTACCAAGTTCTTGGACAGAACTTTAAGGTAAGATAAAATGCTTCTTAATCTGCAGGTTCTGAATAAGATACCATAGAGAAATGTGAAATTCATAACGCATAACCGTTGGATATAGATTTTCTAATATCATCAATTATTTGAATATAGGGAAAATTTGTAATAGCATGAACTTGATCAAAATTATTAGAGAATACTTTAAATACAGTGCTTCTTAATCTTTTGGTTTTACATAAGACATCATAGATAGAGAAATGTTGAATTCATAAAGCATAACCATCAGATATAGCTTTTTATATAGGTATCATCAGTTATTTGATTTTATGGAAATTTGCACTGTTGGTCCTTCAAATATTCACAAGTTTTAGTTTTGTGCTTGTGGTATATGACTAAGCATAGTTGACCCTCAATTAACATGTGTAGGTTTGATTCCTCTACTTGTGAGTTTTTTGTTGTCTGCATATGATTATTCATTAAGCATACATATCCAAGTAAAAACATGCTTTAAATTTTGTCCTGAATTCTGTTCTGTTAGTGGAACTAACAGTATGGTGGCTAAGTAAAAGAACTGATACATTATAAGTTTGACCTGGTTAATTGTGATGAATCACCAACTGTATTATGCAGCATAGAGGATACCGAAGCAATCAATTTTCTTTAGTACATAAATAGAAAGAGTAACAAGGAAGGTTATTGTTTGATTAGATCTTCTAACATAATTTTTTCTTGGTCCAAGCTACTTTACCAGTGACAAATTGGGGTTTGTTTATGTTTCTTCTTCTTGCAGGGAGAACAAAAAGCCATTCCTACTCATCGACTTTTCTGAGTACTTGAGGATAAATGTGTACGTAAGCTTCATTTTTATTTGATGTAACACTTTGGATCATTAATCTCGAGCAAAAACATGATGGTTTCCGTTTAGGACAGGCATTCTTATTATCTTGTTCAGTATAATGATATTCTGTTCAGCATTTACCCCTTAGCTCCTTCTTGTAATATTCTGAACTAGATCTCATGTGTGAATCTTGTGCGGTTGGAGTAAATTACACAAATCTTCATGTTTAGCTAGATATGAAAGCAACCTTATGTGAAGTTGTATTCAATGTTGGATTTTAGAAAGATACAGGAGTCTAATAAGATAAAGGAGTCTAAGACAGAAAAGGAATTGGCTTTTGAGAAAGTAGCTGGGTTATATTCTTTACAACCCTTCCAAATATCTTCATCAAAAAACAATCCTTCCAAACATTTTCATCAAAAACAACCCCTTCCAAATGTCTTCATAAAAAAACAACGCTTATAAATATACTCTTGAATAATCTTCAGTGTGGCTGAAAAGCTTATCTTTGGTTATATTGTCTTTTGAATTTGAGGGCAGTTGTTCCTCTGCTGCAATACCTCTAACTTCCTAGTTCGACAAGTTTCCTTCCTATTGGAAGAATCTAGCTGACCTTTTGCACATTAATAACTTCACAAATGTTTATTATGGAGGTTTCCTTGTACATTCCCTTGTTATTAATCTAGAACAGTTGGAAAAACATTACCTATTCACTATCTTTATTATCATAATTGAAACCTGTTCAATGTGTTCTTTTACGAAATGCAGGTATGTTTTAGGTGCTGTGTTCTTACAGCTATGCAAAATTCTACACCTTGAAGACCACCCAATTGTTCAAAAACCTGTGGATCCGAGTCTGTTCATTCATCGATTCACTGATCGTAAGTATTTATGGTTTGCTGGTGTCTGTTCATTCATCGATTCACTGATCGTAAGTATTTATGGTTTGCTGGTTTACTTTAAGCTTTCTTCTTTCTTCTTTCTTGGCCACCTTGTCCCAGGTGCTAACTTTCTGGTGGGGTTTATATATATTTTTGATTTCCCCTTTGGTTTCTTGATTACGTTTTTGGATTTTCATGGGGAGAACTGAGAAGTTCAAGGATCTTGATTCATAAGGATTGTATTCTGCAAGCGTGTTATTTGTTGCCATTGTTCTGGCAAGTTAATCTATGTGGGTGCTTATAAGATGGATCTTGGTTGTATCTTCTTCTTTCCCTCATTGATGAGCCAATGATGCAGCATCAATGAAGTATTGGATCTCTTCTGTTAAATAGAAGAGCAAAAAGGTTTTAGATTAGTTATAAGGTTCTAGATTGGTATTCCGAGGTGCGCCGTTATGGAAAACGCACCACTAATTGATACATGGGCGAGAAATGCAGTTTAAAGCAGTTGAGGCCCAAAGAAGCAGACTGCAGACAGGTAATTGTCCTCTAGTTTGTTTGGCGGGGAAGCTGGTTCTATTTATGTCACCGTCTGGTAAACCTCCTTTGGGTTAGATTACTCATTTATCAGGAGCTCCTTTTGTAGACTAGATCTTTTCGTGTGGTGTTTTTTCCAGATTTAGCATCACTAGTTCAAATCATAATTAGTGGCCACTTGTTGGAGGACTCAAAACCTAATCTGTACTAATAAAGATTAGAACTATCAGGCTGCTTACATGTGTGGGTTTTCATAATTGGTATTAGTGGTATGGAGAACTAATGGCTTTTATGTTAAGAGTTCGTAAGAGTAAATGGTAAAATGCTTAGCTGTTATTTTGAGATAGTATTTTATAGGAGAATATACGTATCCACAAGATGAATGTGGTTGAGATATGGATGTTATGAGGTTAACATGATTGGACAAAATTCGATATAATCACATTGATAGAAGGTGCAAGCAGCACACACAGAGTAGGTTGATCGAGAGTTTTTACTATATCCTACACAGACCTTTGTATACACTGGTTCACAAATGCGACATTATGACGATTGGGGTACTAAAGGGGAAAAATAGACCTAAAATCACGATGAGCATATTTTCTCGGAAGTTTTATGATCTCTCAGATCAATGTGTATAGAACTACGAAGAGACCACAATGGTAAAAAAGGGTAGCCCGGTGCACTAAAGCTACCGCTATGCGCGGTGTCCGGGGAAGGGCCCACCACAAGGATGTATTGTACGCAAACTTACCTTGCATTTCTGCCAGAGGCTGTTTCCAAGGCTTGAACCCGTGATCTTCTGGTCACATGGCAGCAACTTTACTAGTTACTCCAAGGCTCCCCTTCAAAAGACCACAATGGTGAAGGATCTATATAGACGATCCTAACTAATTGGGACTAAGTCTTAGACGCTTAGTCATTGTTGGTACACTTCCTTCAGTTGTCTGTCAGAAGTCCTTTCCTTTCAGTTTGCTAGGGATTTGCATGTCAATGTACGGATAGCTGATCCGGAAAACTTGTAGGACCCATTTGGCCATAAAAGTGCAAATTGTTTTTGGGAGAAGTCTTGGCAAAAATTGTTTGAAATTTGTCATGTTTTGGCAAAAATCCCATGTTCTAGTTTTCGGGTACTTTTTAAAATTAGGTGCTGTCTAATAGACAAAAGAAGGTTTTGAATGAGACAGTTTCATCTTCACAAAATGCTTTTGTGGAAGGTAGACAGTTCTTGGATGCAGCTTTGGTGGCTAATGAGGTGGTGGATCTGAGAAGAAAAGTAGAGCTTACTAGGAGTGTTGTGTTTTTGAAATGAACATCTCGTTCAGGATAGGGGACGGAAGGAGAGTTAGTTTGGGAAAAACAAATGGTGTAGAGATGCGGTGCTAAAAGATGAGTTCCCGAGTTTCTGTAGGATTTCTTGTCGGTGGGAGGCGGTAGTCCATCATATCAGGTGGAGTCAAAGGGAAGAAATGTTTTGGGATTTGAGGTTTTAGGAGGAATTTTCAAAACTAATAGGTTAATGAGTTTCAAAGGTTGCTGGCTCTACTTCATCAGCATTGCGAGCCAGTCGATAGATTCAATGCTCTGAAATGGAAGTTGGGGAGTTTGGTGTTGAAAATATGTCTCAGAAATAAAGTAAAAGTAGATAACTATTAGTAGTTTTTTAAATTATTAGAGTTCTATGTGGCTTAGACTTAGAACTTAGTTGTCCCTTTGTTATTTGAATTTGAATTTGAATTGAAGTCTCGTTAGAAATTTAGCCATAAATATATGTCTTTGAGTTATTAATAAAACAATTCCCTTTGATAATACAATTGTAGTATTTTTTCTCTCCAAGTCTTTCTGTGTTATTTCTTTAATTTCAAAGCTAAAAACCAACAATTGGTATCTAGAGCCATTTTCTTGAGGGATCTGTGAGTGTGATGAATTATGAAAACAACTTTTCCCAAATAGCTCCTCCTGTCTTTGATGGTGGAGAATTACCAACTTTGGACAGTAAGAATGAAGACTTATCTTGAGGCTTGTATCTTTGGGAGGCCGTGGAGGAGGATTTTGATTTTCTTCTGCTACCCAATAATCTCACGGTGGCCCAGATCAAAATCCAAAAGGAAAAGAAAATCAGAAAATCAAAGGCAAAAACAACTTTGTTTGCTTGTGTGTCTCTAACAATTTTCATGAGAATTATGACCCTTAAATCAATGAAAGAAATTTGGGATTATCTGAAGGAAGAATACACAGGGGATGAAAGAATATGAGGCATGATGGTGTTAAATCTAACATGGGAATTCGAATTGCAAAAGATGAAGGAATTTGAGATCGTCAAAGAGTACTCAGGCTGACTTCTTGGTATTGTTAAAAAGGTAAGATTGCTTGGCACAAAATTTAAAGATTCAAGAATTGTTGAATTTTTTTTTGTTACAGTGCCTGAAAGATACAAAGTATCAATAACTACCTTGGAAAACACAAACGGTCTGTCCAACATTACCTTGGAAGAATTGTTAAATACATAGCAGGCACAAGAGCAAAGGAGGCTTATGAGACAGGATGGTATGGTTGAACTTTGCTAGCACTGTGGCAAAATAGGC
>NW_025890106.1:2253-16101 GCF_002878395.1 Capsicum annuum | reverse complement strand
TGCTTAGAAGATTTAGGAAATTTCATGAGAAAGACCGAGGAACATGTGACTGCTGATAGCCTTTCTCTTTATAAGTATGTGACTCTAGTTGTTTGTGAATGTTATGAAGTGAGTGAAAACCATGGGAGACTAGAGTTCAAATCGAAAAAAGACAAAACAAAATTCTAGGTGATCACTTCCACCTGCCTAAGTCTTGGTGGATAAAGTCGGTGGTGGAGAACCAATAATGTATTTAAAATGATAAAACAACATATTTTATTATTAAAAATGCCACGTGAACAAAATATATCCATATGGCAGCGAATGCATCACACCTCCTTGGCTTAGGTCGACCGGGGGCGGGGGGGGGGGGCTCTAATTCCAAGTTCGGAAAGCGGGGGGGGGGGGGTTAATTTGTACAAAAGATAGTTCAAGTGGACATTGAATAAAAAGTGTCAAGTTTATGGGAGTCCTTGTGTGTTATTCATATATATGTAAAGGGTGGAAGGTTTCTGTTGGCATATAAGTAGGATGAGTTTTTGGGCACATAAGTGGTGTAGGGACATCGAGTCGAAGGAAGCATTTCCTAGTTTATACTGTGTTTCTTGCCAAAGAGAGACGACAATCCAATAAATTTCTAGGTCTCATGAGGGTTTTATTCATTGGGATTTAAGAATACAGAAGGAATCTTCATGAGGGAGATGAAAGAATTTCACAATTTGTTAGAGCTTTTGTATGGGCTAGACACATCAAAGAACTTGTTGGATGCATGGAGGTGGCAAGAGAGTGGTGACGACTCATTCACTTGTAGCCCTTTTTATAAGAGGTCGTTAGTGAGAGAGGAAGGTATCTATCCTTATGCTTCCATTTGGATCCCTAGAGAACCAAGGAAGGTTTGTTTCTTTGTATGGTTGGCGGCAAGGGATGTGATATTAACATCGGAGAATTTGAGAAAGAAGAAAATCACCTATGTTCTTGGTGCTTCATGTGTAAAAGTACCGGTGAAAGTGTAGATCATCTTCTTTTGCATTGTAAGGTGGCAAGTCAGTTATAGAGGATATCCTTAAGTTTGTTTAGGACGCAATGGGTCATGCTGAGTACAGTGAAGTGAAGGGGGCTTTGCAAAGTTGTACTCTTAAAAGGGAGAAGGAAAGCGCAAGAGCATGGGGCATTGCCTCTTTAGCAATCATTTGGGTTATTTGGAAAGAGAGCAATAAGAGGGCTTTTGAAGGGGGTGAAACTTGATTTTGTAAATTTAAAGAGAAGTGTCTTATACCTAGTTTACTTTTGGTGTACTTGTGAGGTTCCAATTTGTCTAGAGGATTGGACCTCCTTTGTTGAGAACAATATTTTGGTGTAGGTTCTCTCCTTTTTTGCTTTATGTATACGGGTTTCCCCCCAATTGTTAATAAAATTATTTACCTTATAAAAAAAAAATACTTGCAAAATAGTCAAGGTGCATGTAAGCTGGCTCACACACTACCGATTTTTTAGTTAAAATGTTATTGTCAATTACCTAAAAGATATTATGAACTTGGAAGTACATTGAAGATTTTGGAAATTAAGCATTACAAGAAACCTATTCTAGTACTCTTGGAGGTATCTCGGGATTGCATATCACCTGGACTGGGAGTCATATATACCCTATCAATATAGTCCCAAATATAGAGCATCTGGCCTCATACTCAGAAGTGAGATGGGTGCTCTTCCTTCTGTATATTTAAGGATGCCATTAAGGGCCAAACCAAAATCAAAAGTAATTTGGGAGAATGTTTAGGAGAAATGTGAAAGAAAGTTGTCCAGACTCCAGATGGAAAGCTCAGTATCTATCTCCCGGGAGGCAGACTTACTTTGTATAAAATCAGGAGGTCAATTTTCTTGGAAGGTAACAAAACCAGGAATGGTTATCACCTAGTGAAGTGGAAAATTGTCATAACCAGTAAAAGATAAGGAGGTCTGGGTATCAAAATCTTGAAGAATCAAAGTAAAGCACTGAAATTGAAGTGGGTGTGGAGATACGCTCAAGAGTCGCAAACTTTATGCAAAAGGGTGATCAGGTTGAAGTATGGGAAGGTGAATGGTTGGTTATGAAAGAAGCAACCAATCCTTATGGTGTAACTGTTTGGAGGCCAATCAGGTATTGATGGCCTATAATGTAAACTACATTGCCATCAAAGTTTTTGATGGTAACAAAATTGTCTTCTGGAAAGACCGGTGGTTAGGCAATAAGAGTCTTGTAGAGATGTTCCCAGACTTGTTTGTTCTTGCACAATAACAAGACAAAACTGTGGCTGTTATATGGTCTCTACAAGGTTGGGATTTAAGGATGCATTTGTTTTTATTAAGATTCAAACGTCTGAATCTAAATGCACATCTAAATGATTAAGATGTTGTCTCCAGATCTGAAAATTGAATTGTTAAGACTGTTTGTTTTTCAATATTTGAATATGCAAAATTTATTTATTAGTATATATAACAAAAGTACAATTCAAATAAAAAATTAATTATATATTTGCAAAATATTTGATTTAATACGGTAAAATCATTATTTGATTGAAGAAAAGATATTTATGTTTGTTAGTGATAATGGAGATGGTTTATAATGATGGTGGTGGTGGTAATGATTAATGTTAGTGACTAGTAATGTTGGTGGTGATAATTGTGATGTAGATATGGTTGGTATTATAGTGATTGTTATGATGATGACGATTGGTAGTGGTGGTGATGATAGTGATGTGAAGTTGGTTGATGTTAGTAATTAGAGGTATTGATTGTGATGGCTGAAAAATAAATGCATGATGGTTGACGATGTGTTGATGGTAGCTGGAGATGTTGTTAGCTGTGATGGTGGAGATGATTGTTAGTAGAGATAGATTGTAGCGATGATATTAGTTGAAGCGGTGGTAGAGGTGACGACACCAGTGACAATTGTAGTGGTGATGGTGGCCGAAAAATGTGTAAATGCTGATGATGTGTTAGTGGTAGTTAGCAGTGGTGCTAGTTATGATAGATGAGTTGGTCGGTAGTAGGGATTGGTTTGATAGTGGTTGATGATGGTGGAGGTGTTGGCGGTGGTAATAGCGGTGGATATAATTAGAATAATGGAGGTATTAGATGTGGTAGCGACTGACAATAGCGTATAGTAGCGATTTTGGTTTTGAATGGTGGTTGTGATGGTGGAGGTGGTTGGTGGTGGTTAACAATGGTGGTGGCGGCAGAAGTGGTTAGTGGTGGTGACCAGTGATTGTGGATAGGGTGGTTGTGAATATTATCCAACACAAGAATACATCTTAATAATATTAAGACTTGGTTCCAGATCTGAATGATTAAGACCTATTCAAATCTATTAAGAACTAAAATTTTAATAAAAACAAATGCACTTAATGGTCTAAAGTCTGAACCATCCATATTCAGACCTCCATTAAGTGCAAACAAATAAGACCTAAGCCTCAAAGGAAACTTGAATGATTTGGAAATCCCAAGAATGGTGGAACTCCTTAAAGTTCTTGAATCATTTGAAGATGTTAAAGAGGGGAAAGACAACCTTTGGTGGAATGGACATAGTAAAGGGATCTACAAGGTCAGCTCTATATACAAGCTACTAAACAGAATAACACAACAGGCTAGTAGGTGGCCATGGAAACAAATCTGGAAAACTAGAACCCCTTGAAGGTTGCACGCTTCTCATGGTTGTTAGCGAAGGAGGCTGTGTTAACACATGAAAATTTGAGGAAGAGGAATATAATTTTAGTCACACATTGCTGTCTCTGTGGAGAGGGAGCTGAGACAGTGGGACATTTATTTTTGCATTGAAGATTCACTAGCCAGCTATGGAAAATTTCATCAATCTCAGAGGCATGCAGTGGGTAATGCCTAGCAAGATTGTTGACACTCTATCTAGTTGGGAGGAAGGCAGGGAGGGGAGCAAAGAACTTGAACTATTGGAGAACTATCCCAACTTGTATTTGGTGGACTGTTTGGAAGGAGAGAAATGCTAAAATTTTTGAAGACCAAAGTAGAACACTTCAGAAGATTAAGACAGACTGTACTTTGCTTTTTTGTTTTTGGTGTACAAAAAACTTCCATATAGAGGCTGCAGATATCCTAGAGGTTTTAGAAGCTTGCTAGGATGGGAAGCCTTTTTTTTTTTTTTCTCTTATTCTGTTTTCTATGAGCTAGATGCTCACTTTGGAAAGGGGTTTTATGCACTACCTAAGTGTTGGTTTATAATACAAATGTTACCTTCTCAATTTTTTTTTAAAAGAACCTATTATCCTCTCTGCCTTACATACGCATTGGGCAGTTTAATTGCTTACTCAGCTGTCTAAACATGTTTATTTCACTTAAAAAGTTGAGTCCTGTCATGTGGTTAATGTAACTTGGAAAAATTACACTTAGATGGAAATAAGTTTTAACTTGATGTAAAGTTCGTTAATAATGCGATGGTGATGTGTCAAGGGTGGGATGGCCTAGCAGAGGGCCAATCAGCTCCAACCATGAGGTTTGGTTTGAGTTTCCAGTGGAAACGAACCACCTTGGCTCCTGGTTAGGAGGTTTTGTGGTGGTGTTTACATATCCAGAAAAAAAGAAAAAGTACGACATCCAAAATGCCTCGGTAGAGACGCAAATGGACCCCCAACCCTAGCAGGTATTATTTTGGGTGAGTGGGTGGGTCTTCGGTGAAGAAATTGGAAGAGGAAATAGTGCTAGACGTGCAACACCGAATATGTTTTCTCATTTTGCTGTCTTGCGTCCTTTTATACATGTATATACGTGTCTCTGTGCGTGTGTGAAGAACGACCTTCTTGCATCTAGTATTTATATAGTTCCTTACCTTTATCAATAGTTCTATTTCTTCAAAGAAGTATTATTGAACAGACTACATTTATGATTACTTGTACACTACGTTTTTTGATTTGTGTTCTATCTCAATTAACTTAAATTATCTGCAGAGCCAAGTGTCAGGAAAAAATGTGAGGTTGCAAAAGGATTATTCAGCTTCACGCGAAAGAACACTAAATGAAGGTATCTTATGTATCTCTGATTGTTGTTTCTTATGTACACTAAATGCTCACTGTACTTGTTCGTATAATTTCTATAATTTTCTTTTTCAGCTGAATGATTGACTGGTTGCCTTTTATTAGGGAAATTAGAAAATTTTGGCTGATCTAGTTCTTGATTTTCAATGGAAGTTGTTAGACTTTCTAGAGTACAGTTGCATTTGCTTTGAATCAGATTTGGTCTGTATTATTATCATAAATGTTACACTCATAGTTTACTTTAGTATATTTGTGTAATGTGAGACCTGAATTCTAGTTTCCTTTAAGATTGGTGATTGTGCTGCTCATTGTCATTATAGGCATCCACGTGGAACTATTTTTGAATGTCTTCCGGTAGAGGAACTGTCTAACTGTGTCAAAATCAACTCACTGTATAGCTCAACTGCCTCTCATCTACAAGATAAGTTACAGCAGATGTTTTGTTCTTGTTGATTGGTGACAACTCTGTCCTGATATATCAAGATAAGAGGATTGTTGATTGGCCAAGTGCTGTTGTCACGGACCAAAAACTAGGTCATAATGACACTTATCGCGGCCTAGCCTTGGTAAATAAGCCGATCACCAAGACAAAGAAAATGAGAACAAATAAGGAAGAAAATCCAACACTTAGCAACTTAAAGATAATGCAAGACTTCTATAACGAAGTCAGGCCAAACACTGAATGTAACAAAATGAAAATCTGAAAAAATAACATAAAATCCAAAATCTGGTGTCATAGGTTTAAGAGCATCTAATACAACTCGGAAATACAGAAATGTGAATATCTGCCTCTGAAAACAAGTAAAGACATCTAAAATAGGTAAAAGAAGGTCCAGATTAGCTTTAAACCCTAGAGCACTCTAGTACCTCTATCACCACTCAGATGAGCACAAAATCAGCTGCCACAGAAAGTGCTCATACTAGAATCTGCACCGAAAGGACCCAATAGGAGTGAGTACGGTCCACTTGTACTCAGTAGGGATCATAGGCTGACTGAGCAAAGCAGAAAATAAGATAAGTAAAATATACTATGAGCATGCCATATGCAAGAAGAAAAGTCTCAATCGGTAGCTTACACCGTCTCCACTAATAGTTTTAATATATATAAGTACACAGAAACAGAAACGACACAGATATAAAGGAAGAATACACAGAAACCAAGCACAAGTCAAGAAAACTAAGGAAAACAATCAAGATGCGTATGTAAATGCAACGCAACGCAATGTGGATGGGATGAATGATGAAAGCCATCACATGACTTTCCGTATACGCCCACCGAGCTTGCAGCTACCAGGTAGGACCCATGGGGTTTTCACAGTCCATATACCATATCTCAAGCTCAACTCATCTCAACTCTCCTCTCCGACTTGTGTTCACGGAGAGGGTTTTCATAAGAGTGTCATTTTCTTTCAAAAACAATATTTCTCCGTGGTATCGGTATCTCCTGATTGTATGTGTATGGAATGAGGATGTAATGCTCACAATCAACATAAATGATGATATCGAATCCATGCAACACATATATTTATAAGTGAGCCCAAAAATCAACTCAATATGCCCATAATTCGTGATTATCACCTCCAATTAGGCACCATCAAAATAAATATGCATGCGAGACATCATTATTATCATATCAACACCCAACTTGGGTATTTTATCATGATAAAATTAACCAATGCTCAAATAAGGCTTATATTAGCAAAATAAGCCCCACACGGGCATCATATTTAGAATAAAGGCATTCTAATGCACAGATAAGGCCAGTAATGTCAAATAAAGCCCCCACACGGGCAACACACAATATCAGATATTATAAAACAACCACAACAGAGTATAAACCCCACATAGGCATACAACAGTAAAAATAATCTCGAAATATGAATCCCATAGTTATTTTCCCCAATCCATAACATTCTTTACTTATTTATTAACTACCCAACTCAATCCGAAAGATGTTAAGCCATAACCTACCTCGAAACGACAAAATCCTAGTCTAAAGTGCTTAAACACGGAGCCTTTCCCTTGCAAACAACCTCAAAATCAACTGCAACATCCAAATATAGCATCTACGCATTAAAATTAAGCTAACGATACCCATATAACCTATATTCTGGCTAGGTTCAAAATGGTTTCAGGAAACGAGTTTGAAAATGAAGGGGGTAGAATCAGAGTTTTGTTTTAAAAACATATTTCCCAAGTCTATAGGAGAAAACCCACGTGAAAATGGGTTAGAAATGAGGTCCAAATTGAAGAAAGCTCCTTTTTGAACTTTACCCGTAAAACCTCAATTTTTCCATTTAGAAATCATGATTTAAAGGAGTTTTCGATGATATAATCGATGACAAATAATGGAAATAAGGTTTTGGAGCTACCCAAGCTCAGATGGTAAAAAAACCCTCGAAAATCGCCAAATTCGAAGCTCAAAGGTCCAAAAATAGAGGAAAAACGTGGAAAAGAGGCTTTTATACCGTTCAATGAACAGTGCCTCGCGATTGTGGCCCCCACCTCGCTATCGAGAGGGTTAACGTTGAGCGGGGCTTAAGTTGGTCATTGCGACTGTGAGAGGAGGGACTCGCCATCCCGATGGACAAACTCGACCCGATCCACCCAGATACTCATCGCAACCGCGGTACCACCACCACGCGATCGCGATGAAGGGAATCATGAAGGCTCGCGATCGTGACACGTGTCAACGCGATCGCGATGACTGGCCTGATGCACTCGAAATTGTTACACCAACAGATTTTTCAAATGGAGCATTGTATCCGCATGGACCCTCGGGGTTCGTTCGGAACCTGACAAAAATAAATCACATATGCTACTAGACAAATTTCAACGTTCCGAACTCAAGACGTTGGATTTTCGAAGAAAAGGTCATTTTCACAAAATTAACCCCCGGAACCCATCTCCGCTACTTCCAAACCAAGGGTTGAAATGAGATATAAAAGCTCCAAATTCGAACCAACCCCACTACTAACCGAAATTCCACATTCCGGATCTGCTGGCACAATCCGTTTTGTTATTCGATACTCAGAACAATAAATGTTGACCGAAGTCAACTATATGGCTTCTCAATCCTCTAAAAATCACAAACTCGCATAAATCGTTCCCGATTGCATTGAGAACCATGCCAACTATCCCCGAACTTCAAAATTGGCATGTAGCAACTACGGGGAAGGGCCAAATGGTTGAAACACATAGAAAAGAAAAATTCATAAATTCAGGTCATTACAGCTGCACTGCACTTAGAGTTGCTAGTTTATGTAGGATAACAAAACGCTTAGAAGGCTTGTTGTATTGTTGATTAATCTAGTTAGTATGATGAGTGTAGCACTATACTTAGAGGGGCCGCTCTATGTAGCACTAAAGGCTTGACAATACATTAATCTCCTCATTGGTGTCAATATGGTTTTAACTATGAAGTTTTGACTCATGCATTTTTTTTTGTCTTCCGCTTCCTGCAGCATATGATGGTATAGAGGGTATGCTTTATGGGCTAGGAATTGATGGTGGTGAATCGATAGCTCGTCCAGCTTTGAAATTCTATGAGGTATGATTCATTATGCTTAGATCATACCTCCACTAGCATGATATATCATTCTATTTCTGACTCTTACTTTCAGATGGCACTTGAAAAGAGTTTCACAAAGGGGCGTAGGAAAGAGCAAGTTCAAGCTGCTTGTCTTTACATTGCATGTAGGTAAGAGATTGTGTTCTCTAATATTCTTTTTCAATTTATGATGTGTTCCCTAATGGAACAAAAGAAGTGGGATTACTTGTAATGAAGCTTGTGATGTAGACAGGTTGACATGAGTCATGTCCTCCGTGCATCAGTAGTTTGAGAGTAAAACAAGAAGAAAACATCGATTTTGTAAAACACAAGAGGAACCCACCTGCATATAAGATTCCGATATTTTAGTTTCAGTGGTTTGATTTTAGTGTTAAGAGTGGTTTTAGCAGTTTTACTATACTGTCCAGACGCAATATATTTGGTATATTTTCAAACTGATTTGAGAAAACCAGTGTTCAACATACACATCAGAGGGAATATTTGAGATATTATGTCTTTAAGGGTTCCTAAAGTTAGCTTAACAGTCCAAAGAACAGTCATACTAATCCGTACAAGCTCTGCAATTACCAACGCTTAATGAAGAGAAGGAATCTTAGTCTTTTATTTAAGGTTACCCTCTAATAGGGTGATGTAGGAGTACATTAATTATAAACCAGGAACGAGGTTGCCCCATGAGATTAAGTGCACCAATTTTACAGCACAACACATATACCTAGTCTATAGTTTTTGTCTTTTTGATGAGTCCATATGCCCTATCAACACAGACACTCTGTTCTGAGTAACCTTACCTTTTTAATATCTGATTGACCATATTTTTATGTGGTTTCTGATTTTTTAGTTTATAAATTCTGTAAAAGCTAACTCCTTAGTATGTTTAAACATTCAGCTAAATGCCATCTGTTTTATGTGTTTTCTTTATCTTTTTAATTGATATGAATTGGTTCAACTGTACCATAGTGCAATGATGTACACACATTCAGTTTAAAGAAAAAAGAGAAAAAATGAATTTTGCAGTAGACTATGAGCAGTAATTTGCAGCTAGAAAGGAAGAAGAACCAAGCAATTTTTGATTTGGTTAAAAAGGGTCTTGCTTATGACAGCGAGTGGAAACAAAATCAAATGTCGAACCCATGTCTATGCATGAGGTGTTTTGCTTTTGGGCCTTTCACCTTTGGACCTAGTAAAATCAGACAGGTAGAGGATTAAAAATGTGGAATCAACCGACAGAATTATGCAGTATAATTGAAATTCATAAGTGATGCTTATTGACCAGCCAAATGACTTTTTTGGATATTTAGAAAAGGGCCCTTGTCAGCTGTGGAATTTGACATATGTGGCTTTTCTGCTCTTGCCATGCAACAACTATTGCTCATTTGACATGTTGTATATTTAACTGATGTAACTTGCTTTATTATGCCACTCGGTTTATAAATTCAATCTATCATTGTAGTAACTTTTCAACATTTAACCCCTGCAGATCGTGTTCCAAAGTTGTACTTGTTCAAGAAAGATAAATTTGAATATGAGAGAACTAACCTATTGGATGTTAAAATATAATTTCTATACCGTGACTACAATGTACAACCTGAAACTTACCAATAATGGTTGATCTTGTTTTATGTCTCATTTTTGATAAGTACTTCTGTAACCTTATGGTTAAAGGGACTGGGGGTGGGGGGAGCATGCTAAGATTTTACCAAGTTCTTGGACAGAACTTTAAGGTAAGATAAAATGCTTCTTAATCTGCAGGTTCTGAATAAGATACCATAGATAGAGAAATGTGAAATTCATAACGCATAACCATTGGATATAGATTTTCTAATATCATCAATTATTTGAATATAGGGAAAATTTGTAATAGCATGAACTTGATCAAAATTATTAGAGAATACTTTAAATACAGTGCTTCTTAATCTTTTGGTTTTACATAAGACATCATAGATTGAGAAATGCTGAATTCATAAAGCATAACCATCAGATATAGCTTTTTATATAGGTATCATCAGTTATTTGATTTTATGGAAATTTGCACTGTTGGTCCTTCAAATATTCACAAGTTTTAGTTTTGTGCTTGTGGTATATGACTAAGCATAGTTGACCCGCAATTAAAATGTGTAGGTTTGATTCCTCTACTTGTGAGTTTTTTGTTGTCTGCATATGATTATTCATTAAGCATACATATCCAAGTAAAAACATGCTTTAAATTTTGTCCTGAATTCTGTTCTGATAGTGGAACTAACAGTATGGTGGCTAAGTAAAAGAACTGATACATTATAAGTTTGACCTGGTTAATTGTGATGAATCACCAACTTTATTATGCAGCATAGAGGATACCGAAGCAATCAATTTTCTTTAGTACATAAATAGAAAGAGTAACAAGGAAGGTTATTGTTTGATTAGATCTTCTAACATAATTTTTTCTTGGTCCTAGCTACTTTACCAGTGACAAATTGGGGTTTGTTTATGTTTCTTCTTCTTGCAGGGAGAACAAAAAGCCATTCCTACTCATCGACTTTTCTGAGTACTTGAGGATAAATGTGTACGTAAGCTTCATTTTTCTTTGATGTAACACTTTGGATCATTAATCTCGAGAAAAAACGTGATGGTTTCCGTTTAGGACTGGCATTCTTATTATCTTGTTCAGTATAATGATATTCTGTTCAGCATTTATCCCTTAGCTCCTTCTTGTAATATTCTGAACTAGATCTCATGTGTGAATCTTGTGCGGTTGGAGTAAATTACGCAAATCTTCACGTTTAGCTAGATATGAAAGCAACCTTATGTGAAGTTGTATTCAATGTTGGATTTTAGAAAGATACAGGAGTCTAATAAGATAAAGGAGTCTAATATCTTCCTTTTCAGCTGGAAGGAAATTTAAGACAGAAAAGGAATTGGCTTTTGAGAAAGTAGCTGGGTTATATGCTTTACAACCCTTCCAAATATCTTCATCAAAAAACAATCCTTCCAAATATTTTCATCAAAAACAACCCCTTCCAAATGTCTTCATAAAAAAACAACGCTTATAAATATACTCTTGAATAATCTTCAGTGTGGCTGAAAAGCTTATCTTTGGTTATATTGTCTTTTGAATTTGAGGGCAGTTGTTCCTCTGCTGCAATACCTCTAACTTCCTAGTTCGACAAGTTTCCTTCCTATTGGAAGAATCCAGCTGACCTTTTGCACATTAATAACTTCACAAATGTTTATTATGGAGGTTTCCTTGTACATTCCCTTGTTATTAATCTAGAACAGTTGGAAAAACATTACCTATTCACTATCTTTATTATCATAATTGAAACCTGTTCAATGTGTTCTTTTACGAAATGCAGGTATGTTTTAGGTGCTGTGTTCTTACAGCTATGCAAAATTCTACACCTTGAAGACCACCCAATTGTTCAAAAACCTGTGGATCCGAGTCTGTTCATTCATCGATTCACTGATCGTAAGTATTTATGGTTTGCTGGTTTACTTTAAGCTTTCTTCTTTCTTCTTTCTTGGCCACCTTGTCCCAGGTGCTAACTTTCTGGTGGGGTTTATATATATTTTTGATTTCCCCTTTGGTTTCTTGATTACGTTTTTGGATTTTCATGGGGAGAACTGAGAAGTTCAAGGATCTTGATTCATAAGGATTGTATTCTGCAAGCGTGTTATTTGTTGCCATTGTTCTGGCAAGTTAATTCTATGTGGGTGCTTATAAGATGGATCTTGGTTGTATCTTCTTCTTTCCCTCATCGATGAGCCAATGATGCAGCATCAATGAAGTATCGGATCTCTTCTGTTAAATAGAAGAGCAAAAAGGTTTTATATTAGTTATAAGGTTCTAGATTGGTATTCCGAGGTGCGCCGTTATGGAAAACACACCACTAATTGATACATGGGCGAGAAATGCAGTTTAAAGCAGTTGAGGCCCACAGAAGCAGACTGCAGACAGGTAATTGTCCTCTAGTTTGTTTGGCGGGGAAGCTGGTTCTATTTATGTCACCGTCTGGTAAACCTCCTTTGGGTTAGATTACTCATTTATCAGGAGCTCCTTTTGTAGACTAGAGCTTTTCGTGTGGTGTTTTTTCCAGATTTAGCATCACTAGTTCAAATCATAATTAGTGGCTACTTGTTGGAGGACTCAAAACCTAATCTGTACTAATAAAGATTAGAACTATCAGGCTGCTTACATGTGTGGGTTTTCATAATTGGTATTAGTGGTATGGAGAACTAATGGCTTTTATGTTAAGAGTTCGTAAGAGTAAATGGTAAAATGCTTAGCTGTTATTTTGAGATAGTATTTTATAGGAGAATATACGTATCCACAAGATGAATGTGGTTGAGATATGGATGTTATGAGGTTAACATGATTGGACAAAATTAGATATAATCACATTGATAGAAGGTGCAAGCAGCACACACAGAGAAGGTTGATCGAGAGGTTTTACTATATCCTACACAGACCTTTGTATACACTGGTTCACAAATGCGACATTATGACGATTGGGGTACTAAAGGGGAAAAACAAACCTAAAATCACGATGAGCATATTTTCTCGGAAGTCTTATGATCTCTCAGATCAATGTGTATAGAACTACGAAGAGACCACAAGGGTAAAAAAAGGCAGCCCGGTGCACTAAAGCTACCGCTATGCGCGGTGTCCGGGGAAGGGCTCCACCACAAGGATGTATTGTACGCAAACTTACCTTGCATTTCTGCCAGAGGCTGTTTCCAAGGCTTGAACCCGTGATCTTCTGGTCACATGGCAGCAACTTTACTAGTTACTCCAAGGCTCCCCTTCAAAAGACCACAATGGTGAAGGATCTATATAGACGATCCTAACTAATTGGGACTAAGTCTTAGACGCTTAGTCATTGTTGGTACACTTCCTTCAGTTGTCTGTCAGAAGTCCTTTCCTTTCAGTTTGCTAGGGATTTGCATGTCAATGTACGGATAGCTGATCCGGAAAACTTGTAGGACCCATTTGGCCATAAAAGTGCAAATTGTTTTTGGGAGAAGTCTTGGCAAAAATTGTTTGAAATTTGTCATGTTTTGGCAAAAATCCCATGTTCTAGTTTTCGGGTACTTTTTAAAATTAGGTGCTGTCTAATAGACAAAAGAAGGTTTTGAATGAGACAGTTTCATCTTCACAAAATGCTTTTGTGGAAGGTAGACAGTTCTTGGATGCAGCTTTGGTGGCTAATGAGGTGGTGGATCTGAGAAGAAAAGTAGAGCTTACTAGGAGTGTTGTGTTTTTGAAATGAACATCTCGTTCAGGAT
>NW_025890106.1:0-2153 GCF_002878395.1 Capsicum annuum | reverse complement strand
TTTCTGCCAGAGGCTGTTTCCAAGGCTTGAACCTGTGACCTCCTGGTCACATGGCAGCAACTTTACTAGTTACGCTTAGGCTCCCCTTCAAAAGACCACAATGGTGAAGGGTCTATATAGACGATCCTAACTAATTGGGACTAAGTCTTAGATGCGTAGTCATTGTTGGTACACTTCCTTCAGTTGTCTGGTAGAAGTCCTTTCCTTTTAGTTTGCTAGGGATTTGCATGTCAATGTACGGATAGCTGATCCAGAAAACTTGTAGGACCCATTTGGCCATAAAAGTGCAAATTGTTTTTGGGAAAAATCTTGGCAAAAATTGTTTGGCCATATAATTTGTCATGTTTTGGCAAAAATCCCATGTTCTAGTTTTCGGGTACTTTTTAAAATTAGGTGCTTTCTAATAGACTTAAGAAGGTTTTGAATGAGACGGTTTCATCTTCACAAAATGCTTTTGTGGAAGGTAGACAGATCTTGGATGCAGCTTTGGTGGCTAATGAGGTGGTGGATCTGAGAAGAAAAGTAGGGCTTACTAGGAGTGTTGTGTTTTTGAAATGAACATCTCGTTCAGGATAGGGGACGGAAGGAGAGTTAGTTTGGGAAAAACAAATGGTGTAGAGATGCGGTGCTAAAAGATGAGTTCCCGAGTTTCTGTAGGATTTCTTGTCGGTGGGAGGCGGTAGTCCATCATATCAGGTGGAGTCAAAGGGAAGAAATGTTTTGGGATTTGAGGTTTTAGGAGGAATTTTCAAAACTAACAGGTTAATGAGTTTCAAAGGTTGCTGGCTCTACTTCATCAGCATTGCGAGCCAGTCGATAGATTCAATGCTCTGAAATGGAAGTTGGGGAGTATTGGTGTTGAAAATATGTCTCAGAAATAAAGTAAAAGTAGATAACTATTAGTAGTTTTTTAAATTATTAAAGTTCTATATGGCTTAGACTTAGAACTTAGTTGTCCCTTTGTTATTTGAATTTGAATTTGAATTGAAGTCTAGTTAAAAATTTAGCCATAAATATATGTCTATGAGTCATTAATAAAACAATTCCCTTTGATAATACAATTGTAGTATTTTTTCTCTCCAAGTCTTTCTCTGTTATTTCTTCAATTTCAAAGCTAAAAACCAACAATTGGTATCTCGAGCCATTTTCTTGGGATCTGTGAGTGTGATGAATTATGAAAACAACTTTTCCCAAATAGCTCCTCCTATCTTTGATGGTGGAGAATTACCAACTTTGGACAGTAAGAATGAAGACTTATCTTGAGGCTTTTATCTTTAGGAGGCCGTGGAGGAGGATTTTGATGTTCTTCCGCTACCCAATGATTTCACGGTGGCCCAGATCAAAATCCAAAAGGAAAAGAAAATCAGAAAATCAAAGGCAAAAACAACTTTGTTTGCTTGTGTGTCTCCAACAATTTTCATGAGAATTATGACCCTTAAATCAATGAAAGAAATTTGGGATTATCTGAAGGAAGAATACACATGAGATGAAAGAATACGAGGCATGAAGGTGTTAAATCTAATATGGGAATTTGAATTGCAAAAGATGAAGGAATTTGAGATTGTCAAAGAGTACTCAGACCGACTTCTTGGTATTGTTAAAAAGGTAAGATTGCTTGGCACAAAATTTAAAGATTCAAGAATTGTTGAACTTTTTTTTGTTATAGTGCCTGAAAGATACAAAGTATCAATAACTACCATGGAAAACACAAAAGGTCTGTCCAACATTACCTTGGAAGAATTGTTAAATACATAGCAGGCACAAGAGCAAAGGAGGCTTATGAGACAGGATGGTATGGTTGAACTTTGCTAGCACTGTGGCAAAATAGGCTATCCTTCATTTAAATGTTGGAAGAGACCAGATGCCAATGCAAGATCTGCAATCAACTTAGCCATGAAGCGGTGATTTGCAAAAACAAATCTAAAAAATATAAAGCAGATGCCCAAGTCACCAAAGAAGAAGAAAGAAGATCACTTAACTTATTTGTGGTAATATATTCTTCAACCAAGAAATCTGATTTTGGATGATTGACAGTGGTTGTACAAACCACATGACATATTACAAAATTCTTTTTAAAGAGTTTCTGCCTTTGGAAAATAAGAAAATAGAATTGGGAATAGTGACTATATTCTTGCAGAAGGAAAAGGGAATGT
>NW_025890105.1:0-2960 GCF_002878395.1 Capsicum annuum | reverse complement strand
ATTTATGCCTACCCATTTGTAGTGTTGGTTTAGATATTTGAGACCAAGTGATTTAGCCTTGGTATTGAGATTTTATCTTGGTATTATAGATCTTGCATGCACCTTTTGTTTTAGACTTGCCTTTGTTCAGATTTTACTATAGGCCGATTGAGCCTACTCTATGTTTGCTTATTCGGTCTTCTAGATGTTGGTTGGATTAAAGTTCATAAGTATTCGAATGATAGCCCATGGGCCCCGTATTGGCTACTTCTGTCTTGAATTAGAGTTTTCCGTGTTCTTTGTGAATTTTGAATGATTTACTCAATAAGAGTAATATACTTGAGATAGATTTAGTATGACTTTATTCCCAATTGATGGGACATCATGAAGCGAAATATTCAGTGATGAGTAGTTATATCTTGGACTTGGGTATTTCAGTTTGATTTTGATCTAGACTGGTTGCAAAATTGGCATAGATTGCATTCCTTAATTATCTTCATTTGTGTGCCCAAATAGTACCTTATGAGCATATTCTTATGTTTCTTATATGGACTTTCAGCGGATCAGGTTCAGTTCTTCAAGTTCTCAGTGATGAGATTGCGTGGGTGAAACTCAGGTGATTTTCCTCCTGGTTTGGAGTAGACAGCAAGAATGGATTGGTAGAAGAAGATTATATTTAGATTTGGGAGTCAGTGGTATGATTCATGACTTGGGTCGGTTTGTCTTGGATGAGCATTTGTTGATTTTGTCACTCGAGTGACGGACGATCTGGTGAACCGTCGGGAGACTTGACGGACCATCAGATCGACCGTCACAGGCCCAGCTCAACAAATTTTAACTTTTTCAAAAGGGCATTTTGGTCATTTCCGCTCCTTGTTGCCTTATATATACATCAAAGTAGTAAAGAGAAGATCATTTTCTCCTATTTCTCTCCAATTTCTCCAAGAATTTTCTAGAAAACTAGGGTTTTCTCTCAACACAAAAATCAAAACTCCTTCCAAGAAATTCAAGGATCTTCCATACATTTCTCTAAGTTGTCCAAGAATTAAGCTTCATCCAAGAATCAAGCTTCCCTAGTCAAAGGCATCAAGGATCTTAGCTCAAAAATGTAAGGAAGAAGTTCCAAACAAGTTTCTACATCACCAAAATTATAATCCAAGGTATGTGGGGCTTGAACAAGAACACTCCTTTCGTTCTTGTGCCTAAAGATTTACTTTCTATTATTGATTTACATGATTTTGCAAGTGGGTTTACACACAAATTTCTTTATTTATGATTTATGAGATTTGAGTTGAATAAGTTTGATATTTATGATTATTTCACCATCATGTTTCTCAAATTGAGAATTTATTCCATGAGTTGTACATTGTCATTATGTATTGATGATTTCTAAGCGATTTAAGACAAGTGTCATGAGTTATGCCTTTCCATGAGAAATTTGACTATTGAATATATATCGATATTTGAGGTTCAAAGTCAAGAATGAGTCCTACAATATTTTCTTGAAGCTTTTGATATTTGAAAATGAATCAAAAAGAAAATGTAATTGATGTTGAGAAAGATTATGTTGAGTTGAGTCAAGTTAGGAATCCACAAGATGTTTATGATTTACAGATGAGATATATATTAATGTTTTGGTCTTTATGATAGACCCATGAGTTGATATTTATTAAGGTGGATTTCCTAATGCGTTCTGAGCTGAGTCTGGGAGGAGTATTTAGCACTGAGCAGGAAATATGGTATTTCCCCAAAACTACGTGCCACCGTAGGATTGATGTTGATAATTGTGGGCTAGAGGTCGAGTATGGGATTGTGATAACGAGATTGAGGTTGTACTCCCTGGTAAGAGTACGACACCCCCATCAATGTGGGGTTCTCTCCTTAGGAGGGCAAAATATTGGACTCCATGCGGTTCACATGGTGTAGTTATGTCGGTTATAAGAAACTCCAACATCCATAATGATCTAAGAACCATGAGTTACTGAGTCACTCTAAGTCATGAGTCAAAGAGTTTGAGTTTAGTTAAATGATTTATGAGATTTATGAAGCATATGTTACTACTGACGACTTACGGAAATGATGTTTTACATAATTCAAGCAAAGAGAGTTATTATTGTCAGCATGCATGATTTTCTTATACATTTATGATATTATTTAAAATGTTGCATCCACCCCTATATACTCAGTACATTCCCACGTACTGACTCCCATACTCTTTTGTATTCTATATTTCCTCATGATATAGGTTCAGGTGCTCAGTCTCAGCAGCGACAATAATCTTTGAGTACCTTCGTCTACATTCCTGCGGTTGGTGAGTCCTCATGGTTTGAGAACCTGTGCCTCCGATTTTGTCTTGATTATAGATGGTTGTTTACTTTCAGTTCAGTACGAGTCAGTTGGGGATCTATCCCAATGGCTCCTCAGTCCTATGTAGTAGAGGCTTTGTTAGACTAGTGTACCAGCATGTACAGAGATTTTAGTATTTTGTTTGTATAGGGCAGTATTACTTCGTATTTCAGTATGTTCATGACATATTTATTCCTCTTTATCTTAGCATGATTTGCGCTATAATGAGTTCTGAAAGTGATGAAAGGCTTAGAGGTTCAGCTTGAGGCCACGTGTGGCCTTGAGCACCATGTGACATCTCGGGATAGGTTCTTAGGGCATTACAATTAGGAGCTTGAATAACTTGTGTAATCCATTTTTGCTACAAATCAAAGGTAAGATTCCTTCAAATTTGGTATTAATTTCTTGATTTCTAGACCCAAAAAAATAAAAACCCTAAGTCCTTAAGGCTCAATTATAGCCATAAATGTGATTGATTTACATAAATTTCTTGAGGGTTATAGCTTCCTAATGATGTTTTAACAATTGTTCATTTTGATCATAGTTTTAGGCAAAGAGAAGCATATCTAATTTTCATTATAAGCCCTTATGCTATTTTAAGGTGGATTTCCTGAAGTATGAGCATTAAGTAATAA
>NW_025890104.1:30555-54078 GCF_002878395.1 Capsicum annuum | reverse complement strand
TATTGAGTTGTGACAATAGATTCTATATCTGTTGCATTAGATAACTCATCTGTGACTACAGATATATCAGTTGCTACAACAAATAGAAAACCTGTTGCATCAGATAATCTATCTGTTGAAACATATAATCTATCTTTTTTTTTAAAAAAATTATCATCATATCATTAATCCAAATTTGCTGAACTTTTTATTATATAAATTAAAAAAATAGTTATTAAAACAAAAATATTTTCTGTGAAAATAAATGTCGCCTATTTAATATTAACGTCAATTATTCAAATTAAATAACCATTTTTTTACCGTTATAAATTGTGTTTTATCATTTATTTTCTTATTATTTTTTGTGAAAAGAAATGACTTAATCAAATCAAACTGGTGAGTTTATTTATTATTGTGACAAGTTATGACTTTTTTGCTTATTATTATTAAATAACCCTTTTCTCAATTTAAAAATCGAAGACACTTTTTCAATAACCGTTTCTTTAATAAAATAATAACCATTTTTATTGAGTTCTAACAACAGATTGTATATTTGTTGCATTAAATAAATCATCTGTTGCAATAAATATACCATCTAATGCAACAAATCAACTATCTGTTAATAGCTTTTTTGATTTATTCTAACAGCTGATACATCAGTCACAACAGATGGGGAATTTGATGCATCAACAATGTTGAATGTGTTTTAGACAAAAATTCACGACTGTTTACCTTTTTCTTAACAATCATCATATAAGTTAATTAATCCAATATTGTGACTTTTTTTATTATATAATAAATAAATAATTTTAGAAAACAAATTTAAAAACAGAAATGGTGAAAAGTCACGATCAGTTATTAAAATTAAATAACCGTTGTTTTACGGTTATAAATTGTGTTTATCATTTATTTCTTTATTATTTATTTACGAACCATTTTTCATATTAAATAATCAAAAAGTCATGTCTTTTCACCCTCTCAATAACAACAATAACCCTTTTTTATTAATAACTGCCTATTGCAAAATATGATCCATCTGTCATATCAGATTAACCTCTGTTGCCATGAATGCTCAATCCTTACCACCCGTCGTCGACATGTTGAGAATAAGAAATAAACAGAATGATAATTAAATATTAACTAAGAATTAAAAATTTAAAGTTGACCACCAAATATTGATTTTTGAATCCCTTGGATGGATCCGATATACAAAAGGAAAATACGTACGCTAAAAGAAAAAACATAACCTAATTATTATTACTATTATTGTTGTTGTTGTTGTTATTATTATTAGTACTACTACTACTATTACTACTACTACTACTACTACTACTACTACCACTACCACTACCACTACCATCACTACCACCACCACCACCACCACTACCACCACCACTACTACCCTATTGCTGCTACTGCTGCTACTACCCTACTGCTGCTACTGCTGTTATTGCTACTACTGCTATTACTACTACTACTACTATTATTGTCAATCGGACAATTTTCATCTGGCAGTAGCAGCGCCTTCCTCAGCATTACTGCTGCTACTGCTTCTACTGCTTCTACTGCTGCTACTGTTGCTACTGCTGCTACTGCTCCTCCTCCTCCTACTACTACTATTATTGTCAATCAGACAATTTTCATCTGGCAGCAGCAGGGCCTTCCTCAGCCTTGCTCTAAAGTCGGCAAAATCCCTCTGGAGTTCATCAAACTGCCTTTGAAGTTCCCGCAAGGATTCGATATGAATCTTCTTGTATGAATCTGGATCAGTTATATTTGTAAGTGTAGTAGAACGAACGAGTAGGGAGGCACCTATTTATAAATGATTGAATTCGAAGGGGTTAGTAAAAAAGCCATGACTGTTCATCCCTTAATTAAATAAAACTGGTGACTTTTCGAATATATAAATTAAAAAAATAGATCTAAATACAATATTTTATCTTTTATTGTATTTCGAAAAGAAAAGAAAATTACTTTAAAATAAATCTAACAGATGGGTAATCTGTTGCAAAATATATTTCATCTGTTAGATAACTTACAACATATCGACAATCTGCTGCAACAGATGGATATATATATATATTTGATTTTTTCAACAGATATGTCATATGTTGCAACAAACTGATCTTCTGTCGTAATAGATGTCTGCAATTGTTTGACAATTTAAACAGATGTGGCATCTGTTGCAACTTGTTAGTCATCTGTTTATTCAATTTAAGCCATAGATGAGCTAGGAATAATAAGGTGCGTTCAGATGGATGGATCCACTATCATGTGTGGGAGTTTTATTACTGATAAGGTCATAGGGACAACACACACAAAGTACAATATTTTTGAGAATGCAGTTTTTAACCTATTAGGCACTGATCAGTCAAACAAGATCCTGCATTGTACAGTTAAGTTTGATGGGTTTGAATTGATAAGGCCGAGGGCCCCATGATGATGGTGCCGATACCCTATTACGAATTACTGACGGTTGTTGCTTTTGTTTATCCGTGTCAAGTTTTGAGAAGGGATTAATATTTGGTGTTATTGCAGAGATCCAATAGCGATTAGACTTACCTTGAAGTGTGCATTGGACTCTGAAAAGGGCTTCAAAACCTCGCACTACATTAAACAAGAATGGAAAACCAATAGAAATTCCCCTGGCCCAAATTTATATGGAAGGGTTGTTCGAGAAGATGATTATACGCCAGAAGGAGCCGAAGGAGCATGCTTGCGAGGGAAAAGGGAGTTGATGAAAAACTATATCATCTGAAAGCTAATTGAAGAGAAGACATAGGGTAGCAAGGAGCTTTTAGCGAATCTGGCCAATGAAATTTACTTAAAACATGAAAAATCTGAATCAAGTGTAAATATGAAAGTGTATCCAGTAATGTAAATTCGTCTGTTGTTTCTCTGAAAAAATAATGCGGATGGACACTTGCTAGGGAGCTGCGACAAGGAAACATGGTCGGGATGATCACCTAGATAGAAAATAACAGAAGACCAAGAAAGCAGTCTCGCGAGCATCGAGGGTTGAAATATTGTACAGTAAGTCTAGAAAACTTGTGCCAATAACAGCTGCAGTTAAAATAAAAAATCTAAGCGAAGACTGTAATTTTTGAATTTTAAATTGCATCCGTGCCTTTTTATTTCTGGTTTCGATTAGGTCCACTGTTGTTGACCTGATCAAAACCACAAAAAATATTAAAAGGTAGATTGAGTGTCATTACTTCCTTAGCAATATGGATTAATTGATTGTGTTTTCTAGCCTTAGGATGCTTTCAACATATCTTGGAGAAGATCAGAGACTTGCTGTAGTATGTGAATCCCGATAATTTTCAAGTTTGCCTCCAGTCTTCCGATTTGATATTCAAGATTGTTATTATCATCTTTGAAGTTGGTATAGAGCTCCTGATTTTTTGTGAGCTCGAGCAAGAATACTTTCTTCAAAGTTGTGGCATCATAGAAGACCTTCAAAACTCTTTTTTCAGAACCCTTAAATGATATATGGAGGGTTGCTGTAAACACTTAATTTTGTTCCTCCCAAAAATCAATTTTAGTCATTTTTAACTCACTTTACACCGTACCCTCACCTATTCTACACTTTCTCGAAAAGAAAACAAATAATAACTAAATCCTAACAAATTATATCTCCAATCCCAAACTAATTTTATCTTATCCTAACCACCCTCCCCACCCCTTACCTAACCCCACTTTTACTTACATTTTTATCCTCACAGTAACAAACTAAAAGAGGGAGGACCACTGGAGATTATATATACACCCACGCGTACACAGCAAAGGACTCTATTTTTGGTTCTTCTTCACAAAAAAAACAGAGGGAATCTTTCATTTTATAAAGAGGCACCCATAGAGAACAGGGGATTCTTCCCATTTTTGATAGATACAGGGGAATTTGGCGATGGACACCATTTGAGACTCCAATTTTTCCTTTCTTCTCATACCAGCACACACCACAATTAGAAGACACACCTTACACGAATACACACTCCTCACACATGCTATTGACCCTCACTGTTACACACACACAGTGAAGAGAGGGAGAGATTTGAAAGAGATCGAGAGAGAGGGATAGAGGTGAGAGAGCTGATCGGAGATTGAGGGAGAGGATAATCGAGGGAAAAGAGAGAGACGAAGGAGAATTGATCGGGAGAAGGGGAAAAACATAGTGAATTTGATTTTTCTGGTGAGTTTTCGTTGGAAAATGCTGCTTTCGCACAAAATCCGAGCTGTGGTTCTCCGTTTCTCACCGGAGCTGAGCTCGTCGGAGCTCCAGCGAAGAGAAAACAGTGAACCCAACTCCTGTTTTGACCCAAATCACATCCCGTAGCACTCCGTCCCCTTTTCCGGTAAATATCCATTGGGAATCCACCAAATTTGACTCAAGAAGCATCTCCGATCACATTTGTTGCTATTCCGGCGTACGACGTCTCTACCTCCATTTTCCCAAAACCCAACCCAAAATTGTGCTTGCGTTTGTCAAAAATAGAAAAGGATAAATCAAAACTTGGATTGGTTGTTGTTGGGGTTGACTCGAGGTTTCGAAAGCTGATTCTATCGGATTTAAGTGGAATAGTACATCAATTTTGAAAGCGGTATTGAGGTTCAATTCTATCTTCTCTTCCTTTAATTTTTACATAATCGTGAATGATTTATGTTTGGCATGTTTGAATCTTGATTGTGTATTGGTTGATATTGAATTTGAATGTTGAAAACTTGGATTAGTAGTCAAAGAAATAATTAATTATTTTGAGAATGGATTTAGGGAACGATGATCTTAATGAAAAAATGAATACAGATTAATTTAAATTTATTGATGTTAGTGTAATTCTATTTAAACATGAATGTTATTGAACCCGATAGTGTCATGTTTTAGGTGGAGAAAGGATAGGAAAGACGTAGGTCGGGTAGACAAATTTAGATATTGTAGATTGATCGAATGTTTAAGATGTGTGTTAAAATTATTTTGTTTTATCGTATTCGACTCAATTGTACTCATTTGACTGGGGAATGCCCCAAAGTATCTGTATTGTTTTTTATTCGGGGAATGCCCCGAGAAAGTTGTACTTGAAGATGGCGTACGGTCAAGGCCCGGAACGTCGGGTGGAGTTTAGTTTAGGATTATTTTAGAATTGAATAGGTTTTACATTTCCGAATATTTTTATTTTGGACTGTATAATTGGACTGGGTATTATATTTTTGGATTTGTTTTGTTTGTGTTTGTTTGTTTAATTGTTGTGTGTTTATGTGGTTTATACATTCCTAGTATCAAATTAGCCGATATGCTCCATCAAGCGACCATGGTTGAACCACGAGATCAAGGGGTGCCTAACACCTTCCTCTCAATCAACAGAATTTCTTAGGTGGAATCTCTGTTTGCAAACCAGTTTTAAAGAGTCAAATTGTTTTGACAAATGATCTCCAAAGGTGACTTGACACACCCGATTTATGCCAAGTGGCGACTCTGAGTCTTTGAATGTAAAAAAAATCTTTTTTCAGAACAAATTTTATTTTGTCCTTAACAATTAAAACCTTTTTAAGACTTAAAATCGATATCTTTTTGGTAAAAAAGGGGTGTGATAGCTCTGCCGACTCTGCTGGGATATTTTCAGAGCTATTTTTGGAGTTGTATCGGCTTAGTTTGACGTTATGGGTGTATAGACGTTGTTTAGGCTATTATTTGTATTTGTTTTATAATTGTTGAGTGCCTACTTGCGACGTGTTTACAATTTTTCCTCTTATGTGTTACTACTTTATATTTGGTTAATTTCTTCTGCAAAAAATTTTTGTAGTATACGCTGTGTACACGATCTATAGTTGTGTTATCCTTATTTTAAGAGGGGGAGCCGTCGGCTGGTATGGAGTAGGTGGAAAGCAAAACAACCACTATCAATCATACGCTTCCCCAAATAGCCTTGTTAGTGAATCCCAGCGTAGGTCAGCCTTTAGGTCATACTTATCTGCATCATATTGAGACCTAGCGGGACCCACATGGTCCTTTGTAGGAGACTCACCTCTAAAACATCCCTAAGTGCTAAATGTTAAATCTTTGATGATAACGTGGTCATTTGATAGACTGATTTGGGCAAAAACATGTGTTAAAAGAAAAGTGTGTTGGCAAGAAAAGGTTGAAAAATAAGAGAAAAAAAAAGTGATTCAAAAAAAGTTTGTAGTTTTTAGAATTTGGTATGACTTTTGTTTTTCACAATTCAAAAATTCAAAAAGATTTTTTTATCTTTTGCACTCATTTGTCAAAAATAAAATCATCAAAAGATTTTCCTTTTGTTTCCTTTAGTTAGCATTCATAATTCAAAAATTTCAAAAAGATTTTTCAATAGGAGATTTTTATAAAAGGAAAATTTTAAAAAATATGGTAGAAGTTTTGTACATTTCATACAATGAAAATACCAAAAAAAAATTTTCTTTCATAGTTCTTGGTGTCAGTTTTGTGTGAAGTGTCTAATTAAGAACCCCAAAAGATTTTATTTTCTTCGTCCGTCTGTAATCACGTTTCTCAAGTCAAGTCTTAGTTCGTTTTAATCCTTAATTGTCCAATTTGGATGAAGTACGCTCCCCTGGTTCTCCTCTCTCGGGAATGAGATACGTAGGCAGCCTATCGTGGGCTCGGGAATCTTATTTAAAAAAATTCATAAAAAGAAATTTTCTTAACTCGTTATTAGAGTAGGTGTCATATATATATCTCTAAAAGAAAACCACAAAAAGATTTTCCTTTAATAGTTTCAAGTTTCATTTTCATATGAAATTCATAATTGAAAATCCAAAAAGATTTTTCTTTGGTAATCATAGGTTTCATTTTATAGAGGAATCTGAAAAATTCAAAAAGATTTTTTTCACTCTTCATTTAGAGTAGGTGTCATATATATCTGTAAAAGAAAATTACAAAAAAAAATTTCTTTAATAGCTTCAAATTTCATTTTCGCATGAAATTCAAATTCAAAAAAAAAAATTTAAAAAATTCTTTGGTAATCATAGGTTTCATTTTGTATAGGGATGTTAAAGCTGAAAAATTCAAAAAGATTTTCGTCAATTTCTATGATAAATTGTTATTTTCTTTTTTTCTTAGAGTTTCAAGAAAAAGAAAAGAAAAGAAAAAGAATTCAATTGGTCATTTTGGCAAGACTTCACGAACTACACACACCTGATTTTCCTCTTTTGGGAGTTAGATACGTTGATGCTCTTCTTGGGTTCATTGACCTTTTCAGAAAGAAAAAAAAAGGTTTTGAAAAAAAAATTGCTGAAATCTAACACATTTGTTAGCTCTTGTTTAGTTAGTTTAGGGTGGTTGGTTTGTGGTATCCTGACTGGTCCTCCATATCATACCAAATTGAAAGAAGGGTTAGTTGTGTCCAATAAGGATATAGAGAGTGACCTCATGGATCAAAAAGTCAAGAAAATATGAGAGTTTAAAAGAAGAGAATTTGAGACTAAGGCAACAAATGACGGAAATGTATCGAGCCTGGGCCAGTGAGCTGCCTCCTCCTCCGTTCCCCGTTATTGACCCTGCAAATATCTTGAGTCTTCCACCAAAATCGTAAAGTCAGTTTCCTACTGTTGTTGATGTTGATGCACCACAACATGCCTTAAAATTCATTCCAAGTTAAAATGTAATACCCCGCATTTCCTTGGCGTAATCTAAGTCCCAATACATGAGTTTCGTATATAAAATTTTTGAAATACTCATTATTTTTTAGTTTAGAGCCTGCTATTGCGTAGGAAAATGAATTAGCTTTCCAACGATATAAAATTCGCTGAAATTCAATAATCGGGTAAGAAGTTATGACGATTTTAAGTTTCAGCCGTTAAACCCCATCATTTTAACCCTTAGCGCGTTGCGAAGAAGGTCAATTTCCCATTTGACAAATTCCATTAAGGGTCCACGATCCTGGCGCATCGCGCCATAGGCCAAATTGGCATTTGTTATTTTCTAGTGTTGTAGTGTGATGCCACCGCATCGCGATGAGCTTTCAGGTCACAAACAAGGTGGCAACGCGATTACGCTGCGTTGCGCCACCATACAGTTTTCCAATTGTCTCTTTTCCAGTGGCTTGGCGCGATAGTGGTGCATTGTGTCAAGGCCAAAAATTGGGATCTTCAGTTTTCTGCTTGCGTTTTAAATTCGTTTATAGATATTTGAGTTTTTTTCTAAGCCTTAAACTCGTCCTAAACACGAAATTTAACCCCAAAACACCATAAGTAATCATTCTCTTTTCAATTTCTCTCAAATTAAAGATTCCCTTTTCAAGAATAAGAAACCCTAGCTCTCAAATTCAAGACCAATCCTCAAGAACTCAGCAGGAACTTCAAGAAATTCATTATCCCAGGTATGTTAGATGTTCATTCATGAATTCCTTTCATCCATGGAGCCCAAGTAACCCATTTTAATTACCAAGTTATAATCTTTCCAAGTTATTATGTTTTAAATGTGATTTCATCCATGAATCTCCATGTACTATTGATTTTATACCATGTTACTATGAAATTATTGTTGATATTCAATTCCCCATGCTTTTATGATATCATTTATTGAATTAAACCATAATTTAGTGCTATTGTGTTGAATTCATGTTATTTCTATAAGTTTCATGACATTTCTATGATTGATTAAACCATGAACTACAAGTGTTTGATATAATGCCTACAAGAGTGATTGATTTAATAAAAGTCTTCAAGCTTTGTCCTCCAAGTCTTGGTATCATTTTACTATTATTGTTTTGAGTCTTGGGAGTATTGAATATTCGAAAATCATAGCTGTTTATTTAGTCTAGTCTCAGTATATTACAGAATAATCTTCAAAACATACTCTGAGCATTATCAGCACAGTTAGATATTAGTCAATTAAACTCAGAACAGTCTAGTGTTTCAGTATTTTTTAGTTGGGAGTAGGATTTAGCATCAAGCGTGTGTAGGGATGGCGATTTCCCTGTCAGATAGACAGAGTCGTTAGTAGCAGTCCCTATACTCCAGAACTACGTAGCTAGTGTAGGATATGAGAAGTCACTCGTCAGATTAGGCTTGACTATCTTGCAGGGGTCATCCGTTAATTTAGGCTTTACACCCTTAGTCCTTCAGACATTATATCAGTTTAATGGATCCACACAACTAGAGTTAGTACCCACGGCATGGTATTAACATCCTTCCAACATGGGTTACAGGTTAGACCCCGATTAGTTTAGATTGGGGCATGTTGGTTAGATGATACCTCCCACAATCTCAGTTACAGTCCCAGTTCAGTTATTCAGGCTTAGTGTTGTTTGACCAAAACATCCAAATTTTAGTTATTTCAGTATTTCAATTTACAGATTTTTCTCAGTTCATGTTATATGCTTAGTCATGCATCCTCAGTATCTACAGATTCTCACGTATCTTTAGTATTTACAAACTTTCATACATACTCAGTATTTACAGATTCTCCATATTTTTAGTATCTAAAAAATTTCATGTTCTCCCTTCAGTACTCTATGCTTTACATGCATATTCAGTTAATTATTAGTTCTGTTCATGAAACCATGCATATCAACCTATCTCATTTAGCATACCAGTACATTCAAAGTACTGATCACATACCTTTTCTTTTGCACTATGATGTGTTATATCATAGGTTCTGACGCTCAGTTCTCGGCTCGTGATTAGACTTATCGGATCCTCAGCAGTAGCAGTAGTGAGTCCTCATACTTTAAGGACAGGCTTACTTTATTTCATGTCTCAGTTTAGTAATTAGTTGGAGTTAGTTGAGGCTTGTCCTATCAACTCATATTTAGGCAAGTTTAGAGGCTTTTCAGACATTAGAGTTAGTTATTCAGTATTCAGATTTTCAGTTAACATTTTAATTATTCAGTAATTTGTTAGACTTAGACAGTTTCTTTCTAGATTCGTATTTTAGTATTGATTCAGTAATAAAACTTTATGGCAATATCAGTTGTTTTTTCGCTATTATGATATTATTATTCAGTGCTCATAGCAGGTGCTAGCTCATGGATTAGCTTATGGTCCCTCGGGACTGTAAGTACCGTGTGACGCCTAGGGTGTACTCTTGAGGCGTTACACAAAAGCATCCCAATATTTCCACTACTCTTTCTCTGGCTCATCAGCATACGCCTACTATATTCATAACACCATATGTCGTCTGTGATTTTGGTGCTCAATCCTCTACTGAGACTTCTACATTGGCTAGCCGCCCAATGGTTGTGCTTTCTCATGCAGCTAGTGGACCCATGTTCAATGCTCTTGGTGATCATTACTATACTCCTGAGCCTACTTTCAAGTTAACTGGATCACCAAAATTTCTTAACAAGAAGCCTAGTGTGCCAGAAGAGCCAGAGAAAATGGTTAGAAAAATGAAAAATGCAAAAAATGCTATGAAAAGTTCACAGAATCTGCGGGTAAAGAAGAAGTTTCATACAAAGACTAGGGCATGTCTTCAAGTGTTAACCTTCCTCCAATCCCTGAGATGTCAAAATTTGAGAAGCAAGATGACCTGAGAAATTCGTGAAATATTTGGGATAATATGACAATCAATTAAGAGAAAATAAAGGGAAGAAGAATGAGAAAGATGTAGATGTTATTGTAGTTGGACAACGACCACACCCAAGAAGATCACGCCATCTTCATCCTCAGTCGTAAGCTCAAGTTCATACCTAAGCTCTCTATAACCACTCCCAAAATCCATTGTACTCTTTTTTCCCACCTCCATATCTAGTATATTGTGCACAACCATATGTTTAACTCCCTTCTTACTCACAATGGCGTGCACCAATGCGTCAAAGTCACCCTCCAACTCCATAAACATATCAAAGCCTTTCTAGGCTCGATGTTCGAACCAAGTCAAATAATAAAATAAGGCAGAAGTCGAGAGATAGATTTATACCAATTGGAGAGTCGTATGCCAGTTTATTTCAGAGATTGATATAGTGGGGCATGATCACTCCTTTCCTTGGGCACACTCTTAATCCGTGTTTAAGAAATTTTGACCCTAATGTACGATGTGTGTATCATTGTGATGCTTAGGGTCATTGTATTGAAGATTGTAAAGATTTGAATAGAGAAATTGAAAAGATGATTCAAGATACATCAATTATGATGAAAAATATTGATAGTGAAGTAAGCTTAAGTCATGCTGACATGCAAACCAATGACTAAGATGTCAAGCTCAGCAATTGGGAAGTCACTCCTCTCCCTACCAGGAAGGATTGATGGTAGTTTGTTTTGTTTTCCTTTCTATTTTTTGAATTATCTCAGGTTTGTAATATGGAATCTATCTTGTTTTTTTTTTTGTCGTTCCTGTTTAAACCTTTCTATCTTTTATTTCAATTAAATGAAGTGTCCTTTTCCCTTTGTGTTTTAAATATGTGTTGTTTGTTTGTTTTCTTCACACAGTACATTTTATGTTGATTCTAGTGATATGACATGCTAGCGGAATTTTCAGCCAGATCTTAAAATCTAGTTTAATCATGAAACTTTGAATTAGGGGGCTAAAGTTAGAAAAAAACATCTAAGAAAATAGGTAGAGTGCTAAGATATTTGGTGACAAATTGAAGCCTTTTTTGAAAATTAAGGTAATTATTTTGAGAATCACAAGAATAACTTGGTCATCAATTGACAGACACGTCTCAATTAGGTCAAATAGTGGACGCGTGGTCCCTACATCAAGAGAAACCGGAAAAGTGTCAAGAAAGCATGGATCATTCAATGTAAGGGATGTACAACAAAGGTGAAGTTATATGTTTACAAGTGTAGAAGAAAAAGTGGCACACATGCTCAGTTAAAGTTAGTGTTGTTAAAGTGTCACAAATGATCTTCATCTTTCGCTTCATATTGCATAATGTCCACTTTCATTTTCAAGGATTGATATGACAAAGGCATTTCGTTCTGCTATCCAAACATTATATTGCGTCATCTTTTGTTTACCCCATTTGAGCTTTAGTGTTATTTTCTTTCCTACCCCTCTTTTGGAATCAAGATAGAGTCAACAAAGCTCAAAAAGAAAAGTGTCGAGCAAAAGAATAGAGTTAGAAAAGTTTCAAAAACAAAAGAGAAAAAAATGTATTAAAAAAAGAAAGAAAAGAGAAGAGTGTCAAGAAAAATAGAGTAAAAAAAAATCTCAAAGAGAAAAGAGTCACTAAATGAAAAAATCAAAATTGAGCAAAAGAACAAGTTGTCAGAACTATGTGAAACCTAATTCTCCTCTCTCGAGGGTGAGATACGTAGGCTTCCCTACTCGGGGCTCGGTCTAACCAAATAAATAATTTAGAGTCACCCAGTAAAAAAAATCGGGACATGAGTTAATCCTCATTGTTTGAGTCGATTTTTAAAGTTGTAAGCCCTAGCCCACTTTAAGTATCGTTTGGGCCCCATGCCGTCCTTTCTTTCTAATCTTATCCAAAATCCAAGTTACAACCAAAGAAATACTTTCAGATCAATATTTGAGAATATTAAGTCTAAGCATGCAATAGATATGATGACGCATTCCGGGAACTACTTGTCTTTCATAGCATAAGAAATCAGGAGAGAAATAAAAATAAGAGAATCTTGTTGGTGAAAACCCTCACGGGCACCATGAGGCGATGATATGTTGAGAGAAATAAAAATGAGAGAGTTTTATTGGTGAAAACCCTCATGGGCACCATAAGGCGATGGTGAGTTGAGAGAAAAATGAGAGAGGCTTGTTGGCAAAAATTCTTCAAGGTGTCAGTAGCCGAATGAGGTCATGAATGCAATTGACCTAAGGAAGCAACTCAGTTTCAAGACCATTAACTCAACAACAACTAGTAGAAAGTGTTAATGGAAAGATCAGGCTGATTAATAATGCATGGCATAATCAATAGAGTTGACTGTTATTTTTAGATAATTTTTTTGTTTCTTTGTTTCAAATGGGGAAGTTCGTTGTCTTTTCTTTCTTCTCTGTATTTTATTTTCTTGAGTCAGTTATCCAAATAAAAAAATCATTTTCATTTTTTCTCTTGTCTTTGAGTAAAGTCCATGTCAAAACAAGTAAGAAAAGATTTCGAAACTGGCTATCAGCTTCTTCAATTGTACAAAGCAAGAAAAAGGGCCAGCACATGAAAGAAGCAAGATTGCAAATCAGAACAAGGCATGCAGAAGGTTGTTGTCAACACACAGATTTGGGGGAATTCGTGGAAATACCAAGGTGTAAAGGGGATTGTCTGAGAAACATAGCAAAGCAGAGTACTATTGTTTGTTTTAAAGTCACTCTTAATATTCCGAGTTTGGACCAACGGTGCAACAAGGCAATGATAAATGCTAATTATTGGAAGCAAGATCTAAATGGGACAATTGCAAGAGAAATCTCCTCAAATGCCAAAGCCACAAGCCAACCACCCTGTTTTAAACTCACAAGTTTTCTTTGTATGAAACAGGAACAACTGCAACCTTCAAATCAAAGGCTTCAAAGCGCAAACATCCAGAGGTGCCATTCTGCGTTTCTGCAAATGCAAGAGTAGTGTTACTGTACAGGTTTGGTAATCGTAATTATGGTAAAACTTATCATCTTGTAGCCCTAATAGACACATTCTCTAATTTGGTTCTTTTATGTCTCACGGCTAGGAGGTGCTCTTTCTAATTTGAACCGTTTATTCTAAAAAGATGCATTTTAACAAGAACCTTTCACTTTCATTCTTAAGAGTGGGACTTGTTGGTCTCAGTCATTCAATTTTATCCTCAAAAGGGGGCATTTGTTGATCAGAATCTTGATTCATCTTTGCATTATTCACTTTTGTAAGTAGTTGTGATTGGGTTTGACACCCACAAAAGCTTTTGATAAAAACTAGGGAAAAAAAATTAAAAGTAATTCATATTATATGAAACTTCACATTAGGACCCTCCTAGAAAGTGAGACTTTATTTTTTCTGAAGTATGGAATCTTTCTTTATCATAATCATTGTTTGCGATAATTTTTGTTCTAGTTTTGATTTTGATTTCAGAAGCCCGCCTGAAAAATAAGGTGATGAAAATTGAAAGTCAGGAGCTCGCCTAAAGAACAAGGGTGATAAAACTGAAAGTCAAGAGCCTGCCTGAAGAACAAGGGTGATGAAAAATTCAAAGTCAGGAGCCCACCTGAAGAACAAGGGTGATAAAAATTGAAAGTCAGTAGCTCACCTGAAGAACAAGGATGATGAAATTAAAAGTCAGGAGCCCTCCTGAAGAACTGGGGTGATGAAGCTGAAAGTCAGGAGCCCGCCCGAAGAACAAGGGTGATGAAATTGCAAGTCAGGGGGCCCACCCAAAGAATAGGGGTGGTAAAATTGAAAGTCGGGAGCTCTACTGGAGAACAGAGCAAGGAAATTACAAGTCAGGGGCTCGCCCAAAGAATAGGGGTGATTAAATTGAAAGTCGGGAGCTCACTCGGAGAATAGAGCGAGGAAACTGCAAGCCGGGGGGCCCGCCCGAAGAATTGGGATGATTCCCTGGAAATATCTTTCCTTCTCCTCTTAGCCACCTTGATCTCTAGTGGAGTGTATGGATATGAAATCCTCTTTTATGGAACGATACCCCTCTTAGATGTCATTTTCTTTATAGAAGCAGTTAGTGCATTAATAACATTAATCACTCCATCATGTTTCGCGTTCAGTCTTAACATTTGCATGTAGAACATTCGCTAGAATTCATAAAATCTGTATAACCAGTATGATCATAATCATAATGTCTTATTATTTCAAAAACTGTAAGAGGAGAATCATTAGCCCCAACAGCAACAACACTACCACTACCATCATCAACAACAAGAAGTCTATTGTCCAAAATTATTTTTCTTGTGATGGTTGTTGCTCCAAACAATTTCATTTTTATTCTATCAATGACCTTAGGGTCCGATAAAGTTTGCATAGACCGTAAAGTGAAAAAAAAATGGCATCTTCAACTCTAGATTGGTCGGAATAAGCCACGAATGGATAGTCCAACATAAATCAGTACATATATTAGAATGATGATGAAATCATTTAAAATAATTATTAATTAAAACAAAAACATGATTAGAATTAGACTTACTAATTTCTTCCGGGGTTGAAAAGATCAAGAAATTTTATATTTTTATCAGTTTTGGCCGACAACCATCTCAGGATTCTTGGACAGAAAACTTCTTTATAGTAGTTCATTTGTTGTCTCAAATAAGAAATAAATTCAAATGCCCAAGCCTATAACATAACGCCAATAAATCAAAAACATTATTGAATAAAAAAATGAATCATATTATGATAAAAAAAATATTTACCATGAAAGCCCATGGAAAGCCATATAAGTTGACTTTCTTTGGTGTTAACGGAGTCAACAAATATTTGATAGTCATTTTAAAGCTTTCATAACCCCAAGGATAGCTGTTAAATACCTCAAAATCCCCGGAGAGATTTATTAAACCGAGACTTATGTTGTTGTTAACGTCTCTCGCTCAAAGAATATTATGTACAAACCAAACCAAACCAAGTACAATGATTGCTTGTGCTTCTTTGAAAGTCTTTTACCTTTCAACGCTTTTATCAAATTTTTGTTTTTGAAGCTTGGACCAACATTGGACACCAGATCATCACGATCACTCGACTTGCCATTATTTTTTTTAAGTGTGCGGAGTGCTTTTTTTTTTTTGTTAGAGTAGGTATAACTTGAGAAGGAGGAGAAGGATAATATTTTAGTCCAATAACTATGGTAAACTCCTTCCAACCAAAACAAACAGGCATGCCACAGTAAGTTATCCACACCTCACCTATCTTATCTTTGTTTTAATACATAAACCTACACTTGAGAAGATCATATACCATTTTCATTTGTAAACAAGCATTATTGTCCTCAGGTAAATCAAGATATTGCCCAAAGCAGCTTTCCCTGAAATAAGAATCCAATTTTTGTTCTCGAAGTATTTTTATGAAGGCGTCAAAATTTTTTCCAATGGTTGACTTAACCATAAAATCACTCGTTAAATTTGTGGCACCATTATACTGCATTCTCACAGGATAACGATCAATACTGAAGATTTTGACCAACTCTTTGGTGGAAGGGCTATTAGCATTTGGATCATCTCTTTTGAAATATTCCTCCCCCCGTGTTTATTATCTTCTACTCTTGATTGAGACAACGCTTGTAAAGCAAGCTCATAAAGTGGTGGATGTAGCCTAGCTGCTTCACTTGTTCCTTTACTTGGACTTGATTCGGTTTCTTTTATTTTGGGAGCCATATTATCTTAAATTAATAGGAACATAAAATAGATTATAATTGATTAATACATCGTTAAAAAAGGATAACAGTAAGTACCTGTTTGGGATTTCTTATTACTCACAATAAGAACTTATTTTGGGGAAAAAAAACACTTTTTTAAAAAATAGGGGTGTTTGGTAAACTTGCACCGAAAAGGTTATCTGTTGTAGCATATAACCAATCTGTTGCAGCGGATGAGTAGTCCGTTGAAAACAATTATAATAGATCACTCATCTATTACACCATGTAGGATATCTATTGCAGCATATAATCAACCTGTTGCATCGGATGAGTAATCTATTTAAAACAATAAAAATAGATCACTCATCTGTTGCACTAGGTAAGATATTTGTTGCAGCATATAACCATCCTGTTACAGTGAATGAGTAATCCGTTGAAATAATAAAAACAGATCAATCATCTATTGCACTAGGTAGGATATCTGTTGCAATATATAACCAACTTGTTACAGTGAATGAGTAATCCATTGGAAATAATAAAAATAGATTGCTCATCTATTGTACCAGGTAGGATATCTGTTGTAGCATATAACCAACTTGTTGTAGCGGATGAGTAATCCGTTGGAAACAATAAAAATAGATCACTCATTTGTTGCATCAGGTAGGACATTTGTTGAAGCATATAACCAACCTGTTGCAGCGATTGGAAACAATAAAAATAGGCCACACATCTGTTGAAACAGATCACTCATCTGTTGTCAAATGAGTTATATGTTGGACCAATATTGTTTGTGGCAACAGATGAATGATCTGTTCTATTCATTTATTGCATTAGATATTTCATTTGTTGAATCAAATGGTTAATTTGTTGCATCAGGTGGTTAATCTATTGCATCAGATGGTTAATTTATTGTAACACCATTTTTACCAAGAAAAATAACAAATCAACCCAACAACACCAACACAACACGTACACACGCTAAGAACATCAACGGTGATAAAAAATCACCAATAAATCGAATCAACAGTTCGACAACAAGAACTACAATAACAACAAAAAATTATATTTCACATCGGAAAGAGTAGAGAAAAAATACCAGAAATTAGGATTTTATTCAGTCCACTTTTTAAATTTAAGCAGGAAATATTGAAATTGTTAACCACTGCTAGAAGAGAAGTTGGCTCAAGTTCTTCTGTTTCTTCATAACTAAAAAGACATACTTTTTTACCTGTGAAGGAAGAAATGAGATGACGAAGAACTCGAAGTTGTTGTCGTTGGAGAAGTATTCACGTCGATTGACGATTGAAAGTCGAAAAGGAATCCGTCCGAATATTTATCGCCGGAGGTTGAAGTCTCCGGGGATTGAAGGGAGAAATTTTGCAGAACTGTTGGTTGGGAGAGGGTTGAGAGAAGTTGTCGAGAGAGAGAGGAGAGAATCGATCGATGATTTAGAGAGGAGAGGGGTATGGACTGATTTGTATTTTTGAAAATATTAGAAAGTTTTGAAAATATTAATCAAGTCCACAATTATCTTAATCAAGTTTTCTAATTATGTTTGACCCTTTAAGTTGGTCAATGTCACTAATCTTTCATTCAAGATTTAAAAAACACCTTTCCTTCAATTTTCTCAGGTAAGAAGATTTAGAAACATATGTGTGTATGATTTTTTTAATTTTTTTTAAGACAATGAAACCTATTTTGTATTAAACAAAAAGCAACAGCAAAAGTCTAAAGAACTATAAAAAATGTAGAGTAGATGTCTATTTGCAGTAGTTTATTGTTTTTGAAATTCTTATTCTTCTAAAGTTTGTAGTTATTTATGGGGAAAAAATATAAATTTATTATATTTAGATAATTTCTTTTTTTGAAGAAAAAGGGTTTGAACTTCTATAAATTGAGAATTCTTTACAACAATACAATAACATATGAAATAAAATTATTTACTTTTGATCTCAAATCATTCTTAATTGTTTGCTTTATAGTTATTTTTTACATCAAGAAATATTTTTGTAATATTTATTGATTTTGTAGGTATCTTGAAGACAAAAAATGATGATAATATATATAGGCAGTTGATGATTCGAATTTTGAAAGGTGATCAATTTCGCGTGACAATTTTTAGTTTTGAGTGATATTAATTATTGTATCTATTCATTCTTATTCTTTCATTTAACAATCTTTTCTTTGTCTTTTTTATGATATGATGTATAGTTTATCAAACTTTACGACAAAGAAGAAATTAGTATGATGAAGAGCACAATCAAATCTGACCGAAAAAAAATAACAATGCGACAAAGCGACACAGCAGGAGACAAAGAAGAGAACGATCGAATGTTTCTCAAAAAATATTCACATTATAAAAGAATTGATAAGTGTTTCTCCAAAAGTAATCATGAATGAAATAAAAATTCAACGTACAGTACAATTCTTGGATCTATTTTGCAGGACATACGAAGCACAAGATTTGGCTAGATTAAACTCACCTTTTCAGATTAGTTTTTTTTTTTTTGTAATAATATTTTGGAAGGTGGAATTGAGAATATATGATAACGAACAAATACTTATTAAGGCAAGAAGATTTAGTAAAAAAAAACTATCAAGCTGCTAAGTTTTAGGAACATCGTGTTATGATTTTTTTTTTTTTTTTTTTTTTTTTAAGTAAGACAATGAAACCTATTTTGTATTAAACAAAAAACAAAAGCAAAAGTCTAAAAGAAAAATAAAAAATGTAGAGTAAATGTCTATTTGCAGTAGTTTATTGTTTTTGGAATTCTTATTTTTCTAAAGTAGGTTGTTATTTATGTGGGAAAATATTTAAATTTAGCATATTTAGATAATTTCTTTTTTGAAGAAAAAGAGTTTGAACTTCTATAAACTGAGAATTTTCTACAACAATACAATAGAATTTTCAATGAACATATTAAACAAAATTATTTACTTTTGATCTTAGATCATTCTTAATTGTTTGCTTTATAATTATTTTTTACGTCAAGAAATATTTTTATAATATTTAATTTACTTTGAGGTGCATTGATTTTTTAGGTATCTTGAAGACGGAAGAAGATGATGATAATATATATAGGCAGTTGATGATTCGAATTTTGAAAGGTGATTAATTTCGTGTGACAATTTTTAGTTTTAAATGATATGAATTATTGTAGCTATTCATTCTTATTCTTTAATTTCATGTAACAATCTTTTCTTTGCCTTCTTTTATGACATGATATGTAGTTTATCAAACTTTATGACAAATAAGAAATTGGTATAATGAAGAGCATAACTAAATCTGACCGTAAAAAATATCAATGCAACAAAGAGACGCGACAAAGTGATGCAACAAGAGACAAAGAAGAGAACAAACGAATGTTTCCCCAAAAGTGTATTCACACAGTATGAAAGAGTTGATAAGTTTTTCTTATTCATGAATGAAATAAAAAATCAACGTACAGTACAATTCTTGAATCTATTTTGCAGGACAACGAAACACAAGGTTTGGGTAAATTAAACTCACCTTTTGAGATTAGTTTTTCTTTTTTTAACTAATATTTAAGCAGGTGGAATTGAGAATATTAATTTGGTTAAAAATTTTCATCTCATATGTATTTAACATTATCTTAATTAAGAAGTAATGGTTGATAAATGTTGTCATCAAGCTAAATTACAGATGTTAGGCATTATACTTTGGTTCTGTTAAATATGTGTTAGCATTAAAATCATATGAATTTCAAGTTCTTGGGACGTTGGTTTTAATTTATGCCTTTTTTCCTTAATTTGGAATTGGATCATTATTTGAACAAAATAAAATTTAGAATAATAGCGGAACAAGGAGGTTCGAATATATTTCTAAAGTTTTTTTTTACTTTTTACCTTGTGATTGTCCGAATCTCTACTCCTAAGTAATTTCATGATACTAAAAAAATTTGACATTGAACTTATGTTGTTCTAAAGTAAAACGGTTGAAGAACTTAAAAGATGCTTACAATTGACTTAGTTTAATGATGATTATCATTAATATTTTATTTTATATAATACATAATATATGTTTATAAAATATAAATATCTGAATATATCGTTATAGAGAGGTAATTTTATAAAGAATGTACCACTATAATAAACGTTATTGTTATTATATGTAGAATGCCATTATAAATAAGTAACCTATAACATGAAATCAGTTTCGGAGAAATCAGGTCACTATAGTGAAATATGTTGTAATGACGAATTGCTATAAAAAGGCCTGACCGTATATATATATATTTTAAAGTCTATTCATTGATTTGAATATAATGAGTTTGTTCTTTTTATACATGCAACTTTCTTCTTTAACGTTGAATACACGTGCAATGCACGTATCCTAAACTAGTAATAATATATGTCTAACTTAGAATTTATCAATCAAACAAATAAAGGTTTTAATTAAATGATAGAATTATACATAATGTAGAATTTTTAAGAATCAACATTGAACCATGCATAGCACGACGAAAGCTGATTAGCAATAATAAAAGTAAGTTGAGGGAATTGAGCCCTAATATCATTTTGGCCCGAGTGATTAACAAACTGACCAAGTTTGATTTAGCAATAATGTACTTGAATTTCTTTGTGCTTCTAATTTGTGTAGACTTTTATACATGAAGACAATGTATATAACAAATAAAAATTAGAGAAAGCAAAAAAAAAAAAAAGATTGAGGAATATTTTTTCTTATTAATTAAACCGAAAATTAAACTATTTATAAGGAACAAAAATAGATAACAAATATTTTATAGGTTTGATTATTGATTTAGCTCATTTACAAATTAAAAATCGACAACCGAATCAATAGTGTATAAAATTAGACTGAATCATCTTATAAGCACCCATTATTATGGATGCATAAATATAAATTATGCAAAAATTATATCAAATATGTACATAAATACACCGTAAACAAACACAAAAAATTATTTAATATGTGTAAATAATTTATTAAAATTCAGAACCCATAAATTTTACCGACAAACATTAATGCTCTAAAATATTACTATAGACAACATGGAAACTACTGACAAAGTCCTAATTAATATACATAACATATTTCTAACTAATAATAAAGGGCAATAAGCAGGCATTTACATGTCTGCTTGTGCTGCCTGCTTCAATCGTAATTTTACTATATCATTCCTAATTAATTAGTATAAGTCATTTAAGTATTAAATCTAACTAATAATAAAGGGCAATAAGCAGGCGACATGCCTTATTGTGCTACCTACTTCACCTGCTTCAATCGTAATTTTACTATATCATCCTTAATTAATTAGTAAAAGTCATGTAAGAATTACAAAATTAATACTAATATTTAATAAAAAAGTTCAAATAGAAATAAAATAATAAATTAACTCTTGATGTTTTGTGCTTCTTCTTCAGCTGCTTCAATCATAATTTTACTATATTACCCCTAATTAATTATTATAAGTCATCTAAGTATTAAAAAAATAATAATATTTAATAAAAAATAAAGAGATAATACCCAATTACCCTTCTGAACTATACCCAAAAAGGTTATGACACACCTCAACTTAAAAGGGGTCCTATTACCCCGCTGAACTAATTAAAATAGTAATTTTGACACCCTTAGTGACTAGAGGGTTTGGGCCACAGGTGATAAAGAGTTTTAAAATGAGGTGTAGGTGACACAAGTCTTAATAATTGAGTAGAGGTGACAATTACTTCATTATGGTTTAAGAAAGTTTGGAAAATTTTAAAATAAACCACAAAATTTTAAATTTATACTTTGATTCAAATGTTAGTTAATATATAACGGGAAACGGAGGGAAAAAAGACATCTTTTTCTCTTTCCTCATCCGTTGTTATTTTCTCACTCTTCGCGATATTTGTTGTTCATTGTTGCTTCTGCTTTATTCATCATCTTCTGATTCATTATCACCGTCTTATACTTCATTATCAACTTCATATTCTTCTTGTTGACGATTGTTGTTGTTGTTATTGTTACCCTAATTGCTGCTCTTTGACCAAATTCTTATGTCAAATTTTATTTCGTAAATCACTTTCAACTTTGAAATTTACTTGAGAGGGGACTTTGGTAAGTCAGATTATGATTTTTAGTTGAATCTGGGTAACTGCTAGTGTGTTGTTTTTTCAACAATAGTTTGCACGCGAACATGAATGCAAACAAGAGCAATCTGTTTAAACAGATCCATTATCTGCGGCACCAGATAAATGTTCTGTTGTAACAGTAGAATCATGTTGGATTCATGTTTAAGGGTTCTAGGTGCCCGTAATACGATTATGAATCGAATAGATGGGTATTCTGTTGCACCAGATTAGTAATATGTTTCAACAGATAAATAATCTATTTCCTCAGATTATTAATATATTTCGAACAAAAAAATACAGCTCCTTTCACACACAAAACCTAACAGATAACTCATATGTTCTTTCAATTGATACTGAAATCAAATTATTCCTTAATTGTAGACATGTCATTCGTTAAGAAATAGAAATAGACAACACGAAAATTAAATAAGAAATAAAAAGTCAAGTGCATCAAACATAATTTTTTATAAAACAAACAAAAAAAAATAAATAGATAACAGAAAAAAAGCTTAATTATTATTATCATCATTATTAATAGCATTATTATTTGTATGGCCAGCCGACCAATCTTCAAAGGGCAGCAGCAGTGCCCTCCACAGCCAGCGGATCTCCCGCAGCATCCTTACTCTGACGACGTCCAACTCCCAATGCAGGTCATGAACCTACTTCTGCAATTCCCTCATGGCGTCTCATAAAATAGCGATATCCCACACAGGATCAGACATATCTAAAAAACGTATAAGTTGACAAAACATACACGTAAACACAAAAGTAAAGAAAAGAAAGAATTCGAATGTAATGTAATACAACGTATATTTACACAAAAATCAAGAAAAAAACAGAGACAGGAAAAAGCTATCAAGTCCTTGAAGAGAAAGTAGTTGAAGGTGTAACAAGGGCGAAGAATAAATAGTGTGTAGTAGAACGAACGATTGAGTAAGGAGGAACCTATTTATAGAGGATTGAACTTGAATGAGTTAGGCAAAAAATCGCAACTGTTCACCTCCATTTATTAATGACATTCTTGATTACTGTAAAAAGTTATGACTTATTTAAATTAATCAATATTATGATAAGTCATGATTTTTCAACTTTATTATTATTAATAATTAGTTCTTTCCAGGAACTGTTTTTTTACACTATTTTGAACAACAAATAATATATCTGTTGCATCAGATAAATCATCTGTTACAACAGATATATCATGATTTGTAATAAATAGCTAACCTGTTGCATCAGATAATATATCTGTTGCAACATATA
>NW_025890104.1:28899-30455 GCF_002878395.1 Capsicum annuum | reverse complement strand
ATATATATTTTTTTTTTTTTAAAAAAATATATTATCTTCATGACATCCAAATTTTCTGACTTTTTAATTATATAAATTAATAAAACAGATTTAAAGGTACAATTGTTCACCTCCATTTATTAATGACATTCTTGATTACTGTAAAAAGTTATGACCTAATTAACTTAATCAATATTATGATAGGTCATGACTTTTCAGCTTGAAGCTTAGCTTTATAATTATTAAAATAATTAGTTCTTTCCAGCAACCATTTATTTTTTACACCGAGTTGCATCAGATAAATCATCTATTACAATAGATATATCATCCGTTGCAACAAATAGTTCAAATGTTGCATCAGATAATATATCTGTTGCAACATATAATATATATATCTTTTAAAAAAAAATTATCTTCATGAAATCCAAATTTTCTGACTTTTTAATTATATAAATTAATAAAGAAGATTTAAAAACAAGAAAATTTCTGGTGAGTTTTTTACAGTTTAAATTGTGTTTATCATTTATTTCCTTATTCTTTTCTATGAAAAGAAATGACTTAATTAAATTAAGCTGGTGGTGACGACTTAATCTTTCCGTTTCTTTAATAACCATTTTTATTAATTGAGTTATGGCAACAGATGGGTTATCTGAACAGATTGTATATCTGTTGCATCAGATAACCCATCTGTTTAAACAGATATACCATTTGTTGCTATAAATCGACCATCTGTTTAAGGATCATTTTTTATTTCTTCTAACTGATTCATAAGTCGCAACAGATGAGGAATTTGATGCATCAGAAGCGTTTTTTGTTTTTTTTGTTTGTTGAATGTGTTTAGACAAAAGTCACAGTCACGACTATTCATTAACTTTTTTCTTAAAAATCATATCATCATATATATATCTTAATTAAATTAATCCAATGTTGTAAATTTTTTAAAATTAAATAATCTTTCTTTTATGATTATAATATCATTTAGTTCCTTATTATTTATTAACGAATCATTTTTAGGAGAATTTCTCATGTTTTGAATAGGAAATAAATAGAATGATAATTAAATATTGAATAAGAATTAAAAATTCAAAATCGACCAAACCAAACCAAACCAAATCAAACATATACATGAATTTTTTTGAATCCCTTATAGGTAGATCGGATATAAAAAAAGGGAAATACATACGCTAAAAGAAAGAAAAAACATAACCTAATTATTATTATTATTATTATTATTATTATTATTATTATTATTATTATTGTCAACCTGATAATTTTCATCCAACAGCAGCAGGGCCCTTCTCAGCCTTGCTCGAAAGTCGGCCAAATCCCTCTGGAGTTTATTAAACTGCCTTTGAAATTCCTGCAAGGACTCGATATGAACCTTCTTGTACGAATCTGGATCTGACATATTAGTATTGTAAGTATAGTAGAATGAACCAGAGTGAGTGAGAGTGAGTGAGGAGGTCGGAGGGACCTATTTATAAAATGATTGGGAATTGGAAGGGACTGGACTTAGTCAAACAAAAAGCCACGACTGTTCATATCCCTTAAAAGGAAAAATTACACAAATCCCATAT
>NW_025890104.1:28167-28799 GCF_002878395.1 Capsicum annuum | reverse complement strand
GTGACTTTATTAATAAGTAAATTAGAAAAAAATGGATCTAAATATAATATTCTATCTTTTTGTTGTATTTCCGAAAGATAAAGATTGGTAATCTGTTGCAAAATATATTCCACCTATCAGATAACTTACAACATATGGACAATCTATTGCAACAGATGGATATATCAGTTTGCTTTTCCTTTAGCTGTGGCAGCTGTTGTAACTTGCTAGTCATCTGTTTATTCAATTTCATCGAGAGTAATCGATTTTTCTAAACACTTCTTGGCCAAATTCAATTTTTAATCTTGGATTGCTTCTCTTTTATTCTTTGCATCCTTCAACCAAACTAAATTTTTGCTATTGGATTGAGGGCAAAAATTGAATTTGGAGGCAGTCTTGAAGGATGCAAAGAAAAAAAGAGAAGCAGTCCAAAAGCAAAAATTGAGTTTGGCCAAGAAGTGTTTAGAAAAATCTATTGCTCTCGATGAAATTGAATAAACAGATGATTATCAAGTTGCAACAGATGCCATAGCTAATGAAAAATCAAATTGATATATACATTTGTTGTAACAGATTGTCCATATGTTGTAAGTTATCTGACAGGTGGAATATATTTTGCAACAGATTACCAATCTTTATCTTTCGGAAATACA
>NW_025890104.1:27014-28067 GCF_002878395.1 Capsicum annuum | reverse complement strand
TGATATATACATTTGTTGTAACAGATTGTCCATATGTTGTAAGTTATCTGACAGGTGGAATATATTTTGCAATAGATTACCAATCTGTTTCTTTCAGAAATACAACAAAAAGATAAAATTTTGTATTTAGATCCATTTTTTAATTTACATATTAATAAAGTCACCAGTTTGATTTAAGTAACACACACAACACATACATCCCAGATAATTTGCGTCAGATGTGGAGTTTGTTGCGTCAGATATGGAGTCTGTTGGAATACATAGCAGCCTTACTGGTGGTTTGATTTGTTCCATCAGTTGCTCCATCTTTTGTAACATCAACAACAACATAAACTGCAAACAACAAATTATAAACATCAACAACAAAGAAGCATACATCCTATGTTCCAACACCATCAACAACAAGGGACGGACCCACATGGAGTCCTCCGGGTGTGTGAGCACAGACTGAACTTGTATCGAACATTATATATGTATGTGGAAATAAAGAAAAAACCGTATATAATCTAATCAGTGATCACCCATAGTAAGATTTATTTGGTTAGCCTAGTTGTTGTTTATGGGTGCTTAAGGCTATTTATTTCTTTTGGTCTTGAGTTCAATTCCCATTCAACACATATTTTTTAAATTTTTGTAACCAACTCTTTTCTTCTTATTCACTTTAAAATTTTTATTTTTTCCTCCCTTACTCCTTGTGTTGATTGGTCGGACTTGACTATTTTTAAGCTAAGAAGCACCCACCGTCTAAACCACACCACACCACAAGTTCCAGCAATGCCAAACCCACCAACAACACCACACCACAAGTTTCAACAATGCCAGCCCCACCAACAACATCAATAACAACATCAACAACAAAGAAACAAATAAATACATAAAAAAAATGATACTGCCAACAAGGCTTTTAAACTTCTCCCAACTGATGATTTTTTTTTGCATCTTATAATAAAAATTCTCGGTATGTTTATTCAACAATTAAAAGTTCCTTCAAATTTTTTAAATAAACATGATATGAGAAAATGGTAATTAAATAAACAAAAAGATGTAAATAAA
>NW_025890104.1:0-26914 GCF_002878395.1 Capsicum annuum | reverse complement strand
GAGAGGCGAATAAAATTAATTTAGGACTGAAGGAGAGGAGATGAGAGTTGAGATAATTCTAATTTCTAGATGTACTACCCTTAATATTAAATGACTAAACAAAGTGTATTTATTCAAATTTATATTTACAAAGTATAATTAATAAGGCTAATTTTGTAGTAAAATAAACCCCTAATTAATAGTTTCTTGATGGGAGTGCCAAGTCAATATGAAAAGGAAGAAGTATTAGGGATTTCAATATTCATTAATTAATATTCACTAATAATTTGAGGGGCACGAGGAAGAAAATGGGTGACATTGAAAATACAGGACAAGACTACTCAATGAGATTTTTGAGTTATCCAAGAAACATTTTTTACCGCCTTTAGTAGTACTACTATTTTATCTACTCAGACAGTAGCTTGCTTTAAAATTAAAAGAAAACAAAAAATAATTTTCAAACAGATATGTCGTCTGTTGCAACAAATTTAGATATCTTTTTGATAAATCCCAATAGCTCAGTCATCTGTGACAACAGATGGAAATGTCATTTGATAATTAAATCAGAAACGTCATCTGTTACAACAGATATCAATATCTGTTTGAAAATTTCTAACACCTCCGTCATCCATCATAACAGCTGAAAATGTCTATTTGATAATTAAATAAAAAATGTCATCTATTGCAACAGATATTATTATCTATTTGAAATTCTCCAATAGCTCAGTTGTTTGTTGCAACGGATTTCAATCAATTGATTTAGGATGAACTAGGGATAAAAGAATGAGCTCCTCATTAACTTAATGTTAAGATTAATAATAGTACCTACATCGATATAGGTGGAACAAGGGATGAATGAATGAGCTCACAGGGTAAATTACAAATCCAATTGAGTCATTGCATTTGCATGGTGTTAGTATTGCGTTCATCCCAACCCGAGTCGTCGATCGATCACTCTGAGTTGAAATGTTTCTGATTAACTTAATGTTAAGATTAATAATAGTGCCTACATTGATCTAGGTGGAATTAGGGAAGGATGAATGAGCATAAAGGGTCAACTACAACTTCAATTGAGTTTTTTGGCAATTGCATGATGAGACGGTATTGCATTCCTCCCGACAAGAGTCATCGATCGATCACTATGAGACGAACCGATTCTTACTACCTCGTATGTTAAACTAATACCTTAATTGAATAATCTGGGACTAGGGGTGAGTTCTCATAGGGTCAACTACAACTTCAATTGAGTCTTTTGACAAATGCATGATGAGACGGCACTGCGTTCCTCCCGACAAGAGTTGTTGATTGATCACTCTGAGCTGAATCGATTCTTACTACCTCATATGTCCAACTAATACCTTAATTGATAAATCTAGGACTAGGGGTGAGTTCTCATAATGTCAACTATAATAGATGACAACGCCTATTTGATAATTTACAACAAATAGGTAATCTATTGTAACATATGACTCAATCCATTTGATAATTTACAATAGATGGATAATATGTTGCAACAGATGACTTAATCTGTTTGATAGTTTACAACATATGTGTAATATATTGCAACATATTACATAATCTATTTGATTTGATCTAACAGAAAATACATCTGTTGCAACAGGTTGAGCATTTGTTTATATATAATTCAATTGAGTTCATATGTTAGACTAATACCTTAATTGAATGTGATTTCTCATAGGGTCAACTACAACTTCATTTGAGTCTTTTGTCAATTGCATGATGAAACGACACTGCGTTCCTCTCAACTAGAGTCGGTGATCGATCACTCTGAGCCGAACCGATTCTTACTACCTCATATGTTAGACTAATACCTTAATTGATTAATCTAGGACTAGGGTACTAATACCTTGATTGAATAATCTAGGACTAGGGGAGAGTTCTCATAGGGTAAACTATCGATTAATCTAGGACTAGGGGTGAGTTCTCATAAGGTCAGCCACAACAGATGGCAGCGCCTATTTGATAATTTACAACATATGGGTAATCTGTTGCGACATATGACAATCCATTTGATAATTTACAACAGATGGGTAATCTGTCGCAACAGATGACTTAATCTGTTTGATAATTTACATTAGATTCGTAATCTGTTGTTACCTAATCTGATTGATAACTTACAATAGATTAGAACTCTGACGCAACATGTTGAATTCAATTGAGTTCATATGTTAGACTCCTAAATTGATTAATCTAGGACCAGGGGCGAGTTTTCACAAGGTCACCTCCTAGATTACTCGGTCAACTACAATTTTAATTGTTTTTATATGATTTAAAAATTATGCATATATTTTATGATTTTAAAAATAATTAAGATCATTTCGAACCAAATTAACATTTTCAAAACTACTTGTCATTCTTTTCCAAAATACAAATCAACTCATACAAAATGTTTCATCATTTCAAATCTTGAGGTTTGGCTCTTTCTCTCTCATTCTCACTCAATAATACAGTACAGACAACAACTACTCAACAAATTTGCTCAACCCTCCACAACAGATCGCTTTTCTTCTCATTTTCGACCACATAGGTGTTATTTTCGACATCATTCTTGCTTGTATCAGTGGTTTTCTTTGTCTTTGTAGGCAACAAAGTTTGAGAAGAGCTCTATATTTTTTTTCTAAAAAATAAGGTCTTTTAAGTTAATGATGAAAAATAAAACTTTTAGTTGTATTATCTTCGAGAATGGGTTTACAATTTTAAGTTTTGATGGTAAAATCGTAGGAAGAACTCAAGAAATCCCTAGTTTCCGTCGCACTATTTCATTGACTATCGTGGTATAGTTGGATGGTATTGGTGGTGGTGGTAGTGGTGGTGTTTTTGGTCATCGTGGTGGCACCGGTGGTGGCATTGGTTGGTGGTGTTTGTGGTGGTGTTGGTATTCATGGTGTTTATTTGTTTGTTAGCATTGGTTGGTGGTGTTTGTGGTGGTGGCTGTTGGTGTGTCGGTATTTGTGGTGTTTGTAATGTATTTTTTAAAATCTATGCATACATTAACTATAATGTAATTTTTGTTTTTCTTCTTCTGTAGGTAAAACATGTCTCCCAAAAGAAAAGAAAGTGAAAGTGGATCAACGTCTGACCACTTAAAAAAAGGCTACAGTACAGAGGGATTCGGAGGAGCTTCCTGAACAATCTCAGTCAGGAAAAAGTGAAGCTGAGGAGAGATGTGAAAACAACAATGAGGGAGGTGGACAAGGGTCCGTAGATGGTGATGAAGAAAATAAAAGTGAGAAAGAGGAAGAATTGGAGAGTCAGAAAGATAAAGAGGACCACATTATACTGTTTTCCTTGGGCTTTCATGGTAAAATTAATCACTAATTTTACTCATCCATTAATTTATATTGAATATAGTTATTATGATTTTTTTACTTGCTTCCTGTTTACACCTTTTAGGCTTGGTCATTTGAAGCCATTCCTCCCCTCTGAAAGCATTTAATTGATTACCCGGATGAGGTTTCTCATCCAAAGATGTTTAGGTGGTTGGATGGAAAGAGCAACACCAATATTAAGGAGGCTGATCTCTTTAACCCTCTGGATGATGCAGTACGTCTTCTTCAAGTAAAATAATTCTACTTAACGAAAAGAAAGATAGTGAATAGATGTTATATCTGGTGCATGAGATGTTATATCTGATGCACCAGATGGGACATCTGTTGCGATGGGGTATATCTTGTATTAGATTACCCATTTGTGGATTTGGTTCTCTGAACCTGACTCCTAAAAAATTAATGATTTATTGCAAATTATGCAACAGATGTTTAATCTGATAACATATCATTTACCTGTTACGATGTACAGATCATCTATTGCATAACAGATTATCTATTTTATGCAGCTGTTACAACAGACGATTGATATTTTTCATCAGATTATCCATGTGTTGTTCTGTTTCTCTGAACCAGACTCAAACGGATTTTATCCATATACTGAAAACTATGCAACAGATGGGCCTTTTTTTTTAAAAATGTATCCCAACTGTGAAAATTATTATATTATATGATTTAAATGCATCTGCCTTTTTTTTATATAGGTTGTGCATCCATGGATCGTGCCTACTGGGGAGGAGTCGGTGATGACTTCTTATATTACTCTTGGTCATGTTGATACTATTGCAGACCCAATGGTGGAGTTAATAAAGAAGAAATTGGCTGGAGTAACAGCCATAAGAAGAGCAGTTAGGCAAGGTCTGCCTAATGTTGAGGCTCTTCATGACCAACCTTTTACTAAGGCACATCCAGGTGCTTCTTATGGTAGAGTTGTTCGTGTTGGTGGCAGGCATGCTGATGCTGCTACCAAAGAATAAATATGTTTGAAAACACCCCTTTTAACCCTTACACAGGTCCCTCTCACCCCTCTTTACCCTCGTGTTCTCGTTGGGAATGCGATGAGTGCAAAGACAGACAGGATAAACTCTTTGAAAAAGTAGAGGCTATCTCTAAAGTTATCGAGGAATTTAAATCCAAGAGGTGTGTCATACCATCCAAGAAGGTGAGGGAGCCACACACTCCTATAGTGTTGGTTAAGAGAAAGAAAAGAGCAATTAGAGACGTACTCTCCGCTCGGAAATCAAAAGAAATTGCAATTCCTCCCTCTCCAAAAGTTATTAAAGTTTAGGGGATAGTCAAGAAGGTGGACATATACACGAAACTTGGCACTGAAGAGAAGAGGGATCTGCGACAGGCCAAGAATGCCAAACTAGGCGCACCAAATTACCCCAGGCCTCCCTTTTCCCCCTAAGACTTTCAGACTATGATTGATATGCGTATGCCGTACGAGGACAAGGCAAGTTTACTTTTCCTAACCTAGACCTTCTAATCTTCCCCATGAAGAAGAAGCTATGTAACAGATTTCACATCTGTTGCAACAGCTGGGTATACTAGTGCAACTGGTTGTGGTTTTTTTGAAACTTATTATCCATCTGTTGCATAAGTTGCGTTGGATTATTGATTGAGAGAACCCTATGCAACAGATGGACCATCCGTTGTATCTTTACAATTACTAACCTATTTAAAAATTGACTTATTCAAAAATTAACTTCTTATCTCACAAAATGTTGACATAATTCTCTACCTCATAAGGAAAAGACAATTAACGTACCGAGAAGCCTTTGACGCTGCTGATAGGATAATGGACCTCGACTTCTGCAAGAAGCTCAAGGATAGGTACGATCAACTCAATGGAGAGGCGTCAGCCCTTGGCATGGGACTTGATTTCCTAGTTCCTACGTTGGTCTTGGATGAAGAAGAAACGTTAAGATATATTACAGGGGACAGGCCAAATCGACACTGCAAGAGCTGGACCGAGGCAAAAAGGATTCTTGCAGTCATTAGAGTGAATGACATGCATTATCGGGATGTTGAGATACTACTCGAGGAGGTAAAGATCAATGTTTATGTCTCCAACATACCTTTTGTCAACGATTTCGATCTTTTTCTCCTCGTGGAGCCACTGATGGTGCTGTTGCCTATCTTGTTGAGGGAGAGTAAACTGATGAATCATTTTCCAAAAGAAGTGTTGATGAATAAATCATGGGATTTTAAAGGTCGAATCTATGAATTATCTAATAATCTAAGTCTAATCTATTGCAACAGTGGGAAGACCTATTTGATAATTTCCACAGATGACCTAAATTTTACAATATATGTCTAAATCTTTTTGATATTTTCCAACAGTTACGCCTGAATATCCATGTGCTCGTCGACAACAAACTAGTAGTAAATACACACACCACCATGAAAATTTCAGCAATTAGGCTTCAATATCTATGTGCCCAATAACATCAAACCAATAGCAATAATGACAATAATGTAGTATCTTCTTGCTCGATTTTGTTTCTCTTTAGAAGCCTTGACTTTGTTCAACAAACCCCAGATTACACGATTTACTTGTGAAGGGTGTCGTTTTTCATACCAATCAAAGTAATCGCATACACCCAATTTCTATAAAAAAAAAAAGAGAACACAATTACAAAACAATTACAAGTCAATAATTAATTAATTAATTAATTAAATAAATAAAATATTACCTTTGAAATCTTACAAGTAAAAAACCTATGACCCAGATTTTGTTGAGTCCGAAAAGTCTTTAACAGAGCTTCATGACCGCACTTACAATATCAAAAATCTTTATCACAAAAAAAAAGTGAAAGATGCGCTCGACATTGTCAAGGTCAGTTGGAAAAAATAAAAGTAATAATTTGAAGTATTTGGATAGATAAAAGAAGATGACGATGAAGAAGAAGATTTGAGAATTTAGGGTTTAATTTTAGGAGGAAGACGAATATATAAGACAATGGGGGGAAAAATGACCGTTAGGAGCCAAGTGACAACAAGTCAGCGAAATGTTCCAGGACTGACATTAACATATTTGATGCCTATTTTATTTTACATCTTTAAAATGAACATGTCTGCTTGATGCCTATTTTATTTTAGGTGTTTGAACTGAACATCGTCGATGGGTTGCGCCTTTTTTTTATTTCAATTCACTTTAACCTTTTTAAACATAGTGGCAATTTTTTATGTCCAACAAAAGTTGAATATTTATAATGCAACATATTCTCCATCCGTTGTAATAGTTATCCTACCTGTTCTGACATATAGTTTATCTGTTGCAATAGGTTGGTCATCTGTTGTATTATCTCGATGTTTTTATCTAAAGTCTATCTGTTGCAACAGTGGGAAGACATGTTTGATAAATTCCAACAGATAACCTATCTGTTGTAACATATGTATAAATCTGTTCGATTATTCCAATAGATGTGTCATCTGTTGCAACAGATAAAGTCTATTTTTTGCAAAATATGTCTAAATCTATTCTTTTTTTTCCAATAGATGTGTATCTGTTGCATTATTTTGATGTTTTTATCTAAATTCCATCTATTGCAACAGTGGGAAGACCTGTTTGATAAATTCCAATAGATCACCTACCTGTTGCAACATATGTCTAAATCTATTCGAATTTTCTAAAAGATGTATCGTCTGTTGCAACAGATACATTATCTGTTGCAATATTTGAATCTAGTATTCCTTTTCAATTAATAAGTTCAAATCTAAGTAATAAATAAAATTCGTAGATAAAATAAAATAAATCGAAGCCTTCATAAATTAGCTGAAATAAGTCAACAAATAAATGAAATGTTAAAAAATTGTTATGGGTACAGATCTCAACAAATACAAACAAAGTTTTAAGTATACTGTTAAGGATTACTTTGACAGGCTCAAGCTATAAAGATGTACTTAGTATGGATAAGTTGTTCTTCATCTGGTGCTATCAAATTCGTCTTTGCTCGTCGTGGATCTTCATTGTCGCTTGTGTACGGTTTCTGCGCTTTCTGTTCTCCGTATTTCCATAAAAAGAGTAGAATATTGTCAATACTGCTCAGTAGTAGCTTCTTCTACATCCATCTGGAAAGCCAGAATTGGTCAATGCTAATCACGGAGATACAACAAAATGAAAAAGGATAACTCATCTCTTCTAGCAAATCAAATAGGTCTTCCTCCCATTTTAAATTGTCCCAAACATATTAATTTCTGTTGCAATAATGAATCAACTATTGGGACAAATTTCTACATGAGGAAGACCTTGTGTGATAATTTTCAACGGATAAAGCATCCGTTGCAATATATGAATCATCTGTTGCAGCAGATAGGTCATCTGTTGGTACAAATAAAAGTTGTACGAAGAGCTGTTTGATTTACTAAAATAGATGAGACATATGTTGCACTAGATAAAGTATCTGGTGCAACAGATTAGTCAACTGTTGCAACATATGTATATATCTGTTTGATAATTTTCAGCAGATGCATCATTTGTTGAAACAAATGTGTGTGTTTGTTTTGTCAGTTGGAAGACATATAATATATTCACCTTCTTCAGCTCGTGCTACTCTCCTTTGGACATTGTACATTTCTCAGTGCAACACACAGACAGAGGAGTTGCAATTTTGCTTTTTTGGATGCCTGATAATGCCCTGGAAATCACTCTCCTTCTCTTCTTAGCCCTAATCTCTAATGGAGAGAATAGAAATAAAATTCTCTTTGATGGAATGAGACCCCTCTTAGATGTCAATTCCTTTACAGAAGCAGTTAATGCATTAATAGCATTAATCACTACATCATGTTTCGCCCTACAGTCTTGACATTTGCATGCAGAACATTCGCTGGGAGAGGCAAAATCTATATAACCAGTATGATCATACTGATAATGGTTTTATTTAAATATTGTAAGAGGAGCACCATTAGCACCAACAGCAGCACCACTACCACTACCAACAACTCCATCAACAACAACAAGCCCACCCTCCAAAATTATTTTTCTTGTAATAGTTGTTGCTCCAAAAAATTCTATTTTTATTCTGTCGATGACCTTAGGGTCCGATAAAGTTTGCACAGATCGTAAAGAAAGAAAAAATGGCATCTTTAACTCTCGATTGGCCAGAACTAGGGACGGATGTATATTCTAACATAAAGCATTACATATATTAGAATGATGATTAGATCATTCAAAAAACACATTAATTAAAATAAAAAATTAATTATAATTATACTTACTGCATCCTTTAGGGGGTTGAAGAGATCAAAATTTTTTACATTTTTATGAGTTTTGGCCGACAACCATCTCAAGATTTTTGGACAGGAAACTCCTTTCTGGTAGTTCACTTGTTGTCTCAAATAAGGAATGACTTCAAACTCCCAAGCCTATAAAATAACGCCAATAAATCAAAATCATTATTGAGAAAAAAATGAATGATATGATAATAGAAGAAAGAAACATTTACCATGAAAGCCCATAGGAAGCCATATAAGTTAACTGTCTTTGGTGCTAACGGAGTAAACAAATATTTGACAGTCATTTTGAAACTTTCATACCCCAATGGATAGCTGTTAAACGCCTCAAGATCCTCGGAGAGCTTTATTAAACCGAATCTTATGTTGTTGTTAACGTGTCTTGCCCAAAGAATATTATGTACAAACCAAACCAAGCATAATGACTGCTTGCGCTTCTTTGAAAGTCCTTTACCTTTCAACGCTTCAATCAAATTTTTATTTTTGAAGCTTGGACCAACAATGGACACTAGGTCATCATGATCACATGACTTGCCTTTGCCTTTTTTGGGTGTGCGGGGTACTTTTTTTTGGGTTAGAATAGGTATAACTTCTGAAGGAGGATAACATTTTAGTCCAGTAACTATGGCAAACTCCTTCCAACCAAAACAAACAGGCATGCCACAGTAATTTATCCACACCTCATCCATCTTATCTTTGTTTTCATACATAAACTGTAACGACTCAGAAAACGGGTCCTGAAGCATCACACGGTGCTTGAGGCTACGAGTAGGCCGCAAGCTAACCCTTTGAGCTATTTTCATTCAGTTCAACACAAATCAATGGGGTTTTCATAAATAACCCTCAAATATCAACAGAGTAATCATCATCCAAGAAAAAAGGAATTTCAGAAAGATAACAAAATATGACTTATTAGTCAACTCCCAACATCTATACTAGTCTGACAAGCCTCTAAGAAAATCAATAAAACCAGCGAACCATTGAGACATGCCCCAACAGACTCATACTCAGTTATCAAATGTTAACGATTCTGTGAAACCAACATCAGACATCACATCCTCGGAACATAAGGACTCACCACAACAGAGGATGTAGAACAGCGTGCCCGAAGAATCACTGTCGAACCTGGAACTGAGCACTTGAACCTACATTGCAAGAAAATGCAGCCCACATCCGAAGATGTGGGTCAGTACCATGGAAAGAAACCGAGTATACAGAGGTGTATGCAGTTGTATAAATATCATCATCATAAATATTTATAAGAAATATGCAGGATGTATGAAAGACTCACATAGCCCGAAGAAAACCATCATAATAATGACAGGATGAAATAAGTACAATAACATATGTGAGTCATCATATAATTTGTCAATAACTTTCAGTTCATCAAGAATATCAATTCTCATAATGTAAATATCATTTAAATCTTTCGAAAGAATAACTTTCACAATTCCACTTTCAAATCACTTCACGATTCACCATAGACACAAGGAAACACACACACACACTGGGAGATCTTATAACCGACATAAACCATGTGAGCTACATGGAGTCCAACGTACAACCTACATTGGGGAGAGTCGTCCTATCCTTGCCATCGGAGTAGGACTATCGATATCAAATCTAGTAAAACTAGTGATCACTATATAAATTAGCCTCAGGCTCACTCCTACGAGGGCACGTAGTTCTAGGGAAGTAAGGTCTCTTATACCTCTCACTCGGTGATAAAGATTTCTCCCGGACTTAGCTCAGATCATTTCAAAGACAATCCATAATAAAATAATTTCAGTAATATATAAATATACATCGGGAACTATCATGCTTCCCATCTATCAAAATCAACCACGTTGTGGATTTCTTTCACACTCGAGTTCAAAACAACTCCATTAAGACCAAAAGGTCAAATCATTCAAAATATCTCAAACATTCAACATCGACGTGCTTATAACACACACTTTCTCCAAAAAAAACACAATTTCCAATGGGGATTCACGATTCAAATATCAAAATCATGATAAATATCATTCAAGATTCGTGCTTTATATCTCCACACATGTAAATTCATCTTTCAAAATCATAAACATCAAGATTTCATAATAATCATCATAAGATATGGGTTCATGCTTCAAATTCGTAAAAATCAAATAAAAATCATGCCTTTGTAAAGAAAATTACTTTTTGGCACAAGAACGAAAGAGAGTTCTTGTTGAAAAACCCCACATACCTTGAATGATGAACTTTAGATCGATACTCATTTTTGAGATGTTAATCATGCCTTTGAATGATGGTTCATGGAGTTCTTGAACTACGAACTTGGAATCTTGAATAAATTTGCAGAATTAATGGTGAACTTTGGAGGTTCTTGAAGTTGGATGTAAGAGCTTAGGGTTTTCTTTTTGAGGGAATTTGATGAAATATAACATATAATGCTTCTAATAGACTTTAATATAGGGTTTGGAAGGATTTTGGATGAGGGGGAATGACCAAAATGCCCCTAAAAATCAAATAATTCTCGAATCTGTCCTTTGGTGGACTATTTTGATAGTTTGAAGTAGATCAACCATAACATTTTACTCCGATATCCAAATTGGATGAAACTAATTCATTAGAAAGGGGACTCTCATATCTTTCCATTGATATATAGTATCTCACTCAGATCATTGTGTATGAGGAGTTATGATCGTTTGAAGTTGACCCAAAAATTCACTTTTGATAGGCTGGAGTAGATTGACCATAACTTTTTGCTCCGATAGAAAAATTGGATGAAATCAATTTCATTGGAAAGAACACTTGGAGATCTTTCCGTTGATATATAGTAGATCACCCAGATCATTATGTACAAGGATTTATGATCGTTTAAAGTTGGAGCAAAAATACGCCAGGCCTCAGTACTTTTTCTGCACGTTTTACTGTTCACTACTATTCATGGTTCAATCAGAATGTTCATAACTAGTCGCTCGGGTGTCCTTTTTGGATGATCAATATATCGTTGGAAAGCTTATTCAATACTCTACGCAATGGTGGGTCATAATCTGAGACATTCCACATGAAAAATTTATAATTCATTCTAGAAGATAGAACCCAACACGTTTACGCACAAAATTTCAACGAAAAATTTCCTGGGATATTACATCATCCCCCTTGGAAATATTCATCCTCGCATGATGATAGACATGCCAAGATTAGATAGGGAATAGAGCATACAACTGAAACCATTCGTTAGACTCATCACCACATCATTTCTCACTCCGAATGCAACATAGAATGCATAAATTCATGAAACTACAGCTGAACACATAATAAATGACAGCTGAACTACTGCAACTTTTATCAAAAGTGTATAATTTAGGAAAGAACGGTACCTTCAGCTTGATCGGAGTTTGTGGAAAATAGGTGCGGGTACTTGGATCGCATATCCGGCTCAGCTTCCCAAGTTACACCCTCAACAGATTGGTTTCGCCATAACACCTTGACCAAGGGAACTTCTTTGTTCCTTAGTCTTCGTACACTGAAATCAAGAATCTCGATAGGAATCTCATTAAAAGAAAGATTTTCTTGAATGTCAGCACTCACAGAGGAATCCACTACCACAGCATCGCTAATATGCTTTCTAAGCATGGGGACATGGAATATTGGATGAACAGAAGACAACTCGGAAGGCAACTCGACCTCATAAGCTACATTACCAATACGGCTAAGAATTTTGTAAGGACCAACATAACGGGGACTAAGCTTCCCCTTCTTTCCGAATCTCTTCACCCCCCTCATGGGTGAAATTTTCAGATACACTAGGTCACAAACTTCAAGCTCAAGGTCTCTCCTTCTAACATCCGCATATGACTTCTGACGACTCTGTGCAGTTTTCAACCTTTCCCTAATCAACTTAACTTTTTCCATAGCCTCAAATACCGAATCAGGACCACTCACAGCTGTTTCACCCACCTCGAACCAACCTATGGGTGATCTACACTTCCTCCCATATAAGGCTTCAAACGGAGCTATGCCAATACTAGAGTGGAAACTGTTATTGTAAGAAAACTCTATTAACGGTAAGTGATCATCCCAACTTCCCTTAAAGTCAAGTGCACAAGCTCTTAACATATCCTCTAAGGTCTGGATGGTCCACTCAGCCTGACCATCGATCTGCGGATGAAAAGCAAAACTCAAAAGCACTTGGGTACCAAGACCCTTCTGAAAAGCTTTCCAAAATTGCAAGGTGAACTGGGTACCCCTATCCAAAATAATAGACAAGGGAACTCCATGCAGTCTGACTAGATCTCGAATATACAATCTAGCGTAATCCTCATCAGTATATGAAGTATGAACAGGCAAAAAATGAGCAGAATTAGTCAACCTATCAACCACAACCCAAATGGAATCATGATGGCATCGGGAAGGAGGTAAACCAATCACGAAGTCCATATTTATCTTTTCCCACTTCTAGGTGGGAATACTAAACTCTTGCATCATACCACCAGGTCTTTGGTGTTCAACCTTAACCTATTGGCATGTTGCACACTTAGCTACAAACGCTGTTATATCTTTCTTCATGCCATTCCATCAATAGATTTCCCACAAGTCTCGGTACATCTTGGTGGCACGAGAATGAATAGAATATCGCGCCCCGTGCGCTTCAGCCATAATCCTCTATCTTAGATCATCAACATTTGGGACACACAATCTACCCTATAATCTCAACACACCATCTCCCTCTTGGGAGAAAACCTCTACTTTTTGGTCCTTGACTGACTTCGTCAGTCTGACCAAACTAGCATCTAAGTATTGTTTTTCCTTCACTTTTGAAACCAAGGAGGATTCGTAACTACTCTGAACCCCTATACTACCTTCAGCAGAGTCAAACAACCTAACCCCCAATATAGCCAAATGATGTACATCATGAGACAACTCTTTCTTACCTTTTACCATATGCGAAACACTACCCATGGACACTCTACTTAGGGCATCCGCCACAATATTGGCCTTTCCCGGATGGTACAACATACTCGTATCATAGTCCTTTAACAATTCTAACCATCATCTCTGCCTAAGATTCAATTCTCTCTGGGTAAACACATACTGCAGACTCTTATGATCAGTGAAAACATCAACATGGATACCATACAAATAGTGTCTCTAGATTTTCAAAGCAAACACAACAGCAGTGAACTCAAGGTCATGGGTGGGGTAATTTTTCTCATGGGGTTTCAACTGTCTAGAAGTATAAGCTATCACCTTACCCTTTTGCATCAATATGCAACCCAACCCAACTCTCGAAGCATCACAGTACACCACAAAACCATCAACACCATCAGGAAAAGTTAAAATAAGGGCTGAAGTGAGTCGAGTCTTCAATTCCTGAAAGCTCTTCTCAAAAGATTTGGACCACAAGAACTTCACTTTCTTTTGGGTCAACCGATTCATAGGAGACGCTATAGAGGAGAAACACTCGAAAAAACGGCGGTAATAGCCAGCTAAACCCAAGAAACTTTGGATATCAGTCGGAGAAATAGGGCTAGGCCAATATCTAACAGCTTCGGTCTTTTGGAGATCAACTCTAATACCCTCGAAAGAAATGATATGACCTAGAAAAGCAACTGACCTTAGCCAAAACTCACACTTACTGAACTTGGCAAATAACTTGTGATCTCTAAGGGTTTGCAAGACAGTTCGAAGATGATCAGAATGTTCATCCTCACTACGGGAGTACACCAGTATATCATCGATGAACACTATGACAAACATATCTAGATATGGTCTGAACATTCGATTCATGAGGTCCATGAAAGCTGCTGGGGCATTAGTTAACCCAAAAGACATAACAAGAAACTCAAAATGACCATAACGAGTTCAAAAAGTGGTTTTCAGGATATCACACTCCCTAACTTTGAGTTGATGATAGCCGGAATGAAGGTCTATCTTTGAGAAATAACTTGCACCTTGAAATTGGTCAAACAAATCATCTATTCTCGGAAGGGGGTACTTATTTTTTACGGTGACTTTATTCAGTTGGCGGCAATCAATGCACATAAGCAAAGAGCCATCTTCTTTCTTACAAACAACATAGGAGCACGCCAAGGAGAACCACTGGGCCTTATGAAACCCTTATCTAGTAGATCATTGAGTTGCTTTTTTAACTCCTTAAGTTCTGCAGGGGTTATATGGTAAGGAGGAATAGAAATGGGCTGAGTATCGGGAAGAAGATCAATCCCGAACTCTATCTCTCTATCAGGAGGTATCCCTAGGAGATCATTCAAAAAGACATCATAAAACTCATTGACGACGTTAACAGACTGGAGAGTTAGAGTCTCAGACTTAGCGTCTTTGACTCTAACCAAATAGTAAATACACCCCTTGGAAATAAGCTTTCTAGCTTTGAGGTAAGAGATAAAATGACTCTTGGGTGACATAGAATTCCCAGACCACTCAAACACGAATGCACCCGAAAACTGAAACTCGACCACTCGGGTCTGACAATCAATAAAGACATAAGAAGAATACAACCAGTCCATACCCATAATCACATCAAAATCTACCATGTCTAACTTAATCAGATCAGCCAACAAGATTTTGTGAAGAACGGTAATAGGACACTTTTTATACACTTTCTAGGCAACAATCGAATCAACCACTGGGGTAGAAACTAGGATAGGCTCAGGAATAATCTTAGGACTCATTTCAAAATTCACAGCAATCAAAGGTGTAACATATGAGAAACTGGATCCAGGATCCAACAAAGCATACACATCAAACTGAAATATACGAAGCATACCAGTAACAACATCGGGAAAGTCCTCCTGTTCTTGGTAGGATGGTAAAGCATAGAATCTATTCTGGCGCTGCCCGCCAGCATTGCTAGATGAGGCACCCTAAGCTGGGGCTGGGCAAATCGCTGGAACTAGAGCACTAACAGTCTGAGTCTGGGTCTGAGGGCGATAGTCACGATGCCCTTGTCCTTCCTATGGACAATCTCTAACTCTATGACCCATGTCACCACACCGGAAACAACCCTTCTTCTCACCCCAACATTCATCCGAATGAGCCCTACCACACTTAGGACACAGGGGACGATTTGACTTACTACCAGCACTGTACTGGGACCTGGATGCATATGAACAGCTACCTTGCTCCTGCCTACCTCTAGGCACGGGAGCACTAGCAGATGATGGTACTGGCAAAGACAAATGATCCTGATACTAAGGACGACTCCCTTCCTGCGATCTAGTCTGACCCTGTCCCTACTGCTCGGACCTAGCTCTCTTATTTCCTCTCATTCTATCTCTCTCCTTAATCTTGTCTACCTCAATTTGTTGGGCATGAGTCATCAGCCTAGAAAGATTCATAACACTATTCAGCATAGCAGACCTATACTCCTTAACCACATAACTAGATACTCTAGTCACAAACTTACTCATACTAGCCCGATTATCAGCCAGTAAGTCAGGAGTATACTTGGCCAACTGATTGAACTTTCGACAGTACTCTCTAACAGTCATAGAGCCCTGTCGCAGGTTCATAAACTCTTCCATCTTTGCCTCCCTCATCTCCAAAGGGAAAAACTTATGCAGGAATGCATCGTGGAACTCTTGCCAAGTTATAGGGACAGCTCCCTGACCTCTACCTTTCTCCAAGAAACAACACAGTCATAAGCAAGGTTTTTCAACCTATACACAACCAACTCCATACTATGTTCCTCAGATACATACATCACCTGAGTAATCTTTCGCACCTCCTCTAAAAACTACCGTGGATCCTCATCAGACTTGGACCCATAGAATTCTGGTGGATTCATCTGCATGAAGTTACGGATCCTGGTAGTAGCTGAATCACCTCCCTGCTGCTGTGGAGCCAGGGCTGAGTTGGCCTGAATATTTGCAGTAACAGCTTGGTCCAGTGCCTGAAAGGCTGCCTAAAATTCAGCATGAGACACGTTTTCATTCAATGGGTCAGTGGGTAGAGGTTGCTGACCATCATTATTTCTTCTCGCCCGATGTGGAGGCATATATCTGAAAGAGAAGAGCACGAATCAATAGCAGAGAGAGACACTTTAAGAACGATAGACTTCTAAAAGAAAGAACTTCTAAAAGAAAGAATCATACTTTTTCCTAAAACGTCTTGTAGCCTCTTGCTCATAGATGTGGCGCGCTACACACCGATGATCAAGACTCTACTTAACGTGGCTTGTCAGACTCCCTAGGACACCTTAAAACCTTAGAATTTGATACCAAGTTTGTAACGCCCCAATAAATGGGTCCCGAAGCGTCACATGGTGCTTGAGGCTACGAGTAACCCCAAGCTAACCCTTTGAGCCATTTTCATTCAATTCAACACAAATCAACAGGGTTTCCATAAATAACCCTCAAATATTAACAGAGTAATCATCATCCAAGAAAAAAAGAATTTTAGAAAGATAACAAAATACGACTTATTAGTCAACTCCCAACATCTATACTAGTCTGACAAGCCTCTAAGAAAATCAATAAAACTAGCGAGCCATTGAGACATGCCCCAACTGACTCATACTCAGTTATCAAATGTAAATGATTCTGTGAAACCAACATCAGACATCACATCCTCAGAATATGAGGACTCACCACAACAGAGGATGTAGAACATCATGCCCAAAGAATCACTATCGAACCTGGAACTGAGCACCTAAACCTACATTCCAAGAAAATGTAGCCCATATCCGAAGATTTGGGTCAGTACCATGGAAAGGAACCGAGTATATGGGGGTGTATGTAGTTGTATAAACATCATCATCATAAATATTTATAAGAAATATGTAGGATGTATGAAAGACTCATATAGCCCGAAGAAAATCATCGTAATCATGACAGGATGAAATAAGTACAATAACAAATGTAAGTCATCATATAATTTGTCAATCACTTTCAGTTCATCAAGAATATCAATTCTCATAATGTAAATATCATTTAAATCTTTTGAAAGACTAACTTTCACAATTCCACTTTCAAATCACTTCACCGTTCACCATAGACACAAGGAAACATGCACACATTGGGATATCCTATAACCGACATAAACCATGTGAGCTACATGGAGTCCAACGTACAACCCACGTTGGGGAGAGCCGTCCTATCCTTGCCATCAGAGTAGGACTATCGATATCAAATCCACATAAACTAGTGATCACTATATAAGTCAGCCTCAGGCTCACTCCTATGGGGGCACGTAGTTCTAGGGAAGTAAGTTCTCTTTATACCTCCCACTCGGTGCTAAAGATTTCTCTCGAACTTAGCTCAGATTATTTCAAAGACAATCCACAATAAAACAATTTCAGTAATATATAAATATACATCGGGAGCCATCATGCTTCCCATCTATCAAAATCAACCACGTTGTGGATTTCTTTCACACTCGAGTTCAAAACAACTCCATTAAGACCATAAGGTTAAATCATTCCAAATATCTCAAATATTCAACATCAACGTGCTTATAACATACACTTTCTAAAAATAACACAATTTCCAATGGGGATTCACGACCCAAATATCAAAATTATGATAAATATCGTTCAAGATTCATGCTTTATATCTCCACACATATAAATTCATCTTTCAAAATCATAAACATCAAGATTTCATAATCATCATCACAAGATATAGGTTCATGCTTCAAATTCGTAAAAATCAAATAAAAATTATGTCTTTGTAAATAAAATTACTTTTGGGCACAAGAACGAAAGAGAGTTCTTGTTGAAAAACCCCACATACCTTGAATGATGAACTTTAGATCGATACTCATTTTTGAGATGTTAGTCGTGCCTTTGAATGATGGTTCTTGAACTAGGAACTTGGAATCTTAAATAAATTTGCAGAATTAATGGTGAACTTTGGAGGTTTTTGAAGTTGGATGTAGGAGCTTAGGGTTTTCTTTTTGAGGGAATTTGATGAAATATAACATATAATGCTTCTAATAGACTTTAATATAGGGTTTGAACGGATTTTGAGTAAGGGAGAATGACCAAAACGCCCCTAATAATCAAATAATTCTCGAATCTGTCCTTTGGTGGACTATTTTGATAGTTTGAAGTAGATCAACCATAATGTTTTACTCTGATATTCAAATTGGATGAAACCAATTTCATTAGAAAGGGAACTCTCATATATTTCCATTGATATATAGTATCTCACCTAGATTATTGTGTACGAGGAGTTATGATCGTTTGAATTTGACCCAAAAATTCACTTTTAATAGGCTGAAGTAGATTGACCATAACTTTTTTCTCCAATAGAAAAATTGGATGAAACTAATTTCATTGGAAAGAGGACTCACAGAGCTTTCCGTTGATATATAGTAGATCACTCAAATCATTATGTATAAGGAGTTATGATCGTTTAAAGTTGGTGCAAAAATACGTCAGGCCTCAGTACTTTTTCCTGCACGTTTTACTGTTAACTACTATTCATGGTTCGATCGAAATGTTCATAACTTGTCGCTCGAGTGTCCGTTTTGGATGATCCACATATCGTTGGAAAGATTATTTGATACTCTACACAATGGTGGTTCATAATCTAAGACATTCCACATGGAAAATTTATAATTCATTCTAGAATATAGAACTCAACACATTTACGCACAAAATTTCAATGAAAAATTTTCCAAGATATTACATAAACCTACGCTTGAGAAGTTCATATACCATTTTCATTTTGAAACGAGCATTGTTGTCCTCCAAAAAATTAAGATATTTTCCAAAGCAACTGTCCCTGAAATAAGCATCCAATTTTTTTTCTCAAAGTATTTTTCTAAAGGCGTCAAAAGATTTTCCCATGGATGACTTAACCACGAAATCACCCGTTAAATATACGGCACCATTGCACTGCATTCTTACAGGATAATGATCAATGTTGAAGGCTTTGACCAGCTCTTCGGTGGAAGGGCTATTAGCATCTGCATCATCTCTTTTGAAACATTCCTCATCCCCGTGTTCATCATATTCTGCTCCCGATTGAGATAAAGCTTGTAAAGCAAGCTCATAGAGTGGTGGATATAGCCTATCTACTTCACTTGTTCCTTTACTTGGACTTGATTCGGTTTCTATTCTTTTGGGAACCATATTATCTAAAATTAATAGAAACATAAAATAATATATTATTGTTGATTAATGCATCGTTAAAAAGGGATAACAATAAATCAAACTAACAAAATAGTAAAATAATAGTTGCAATAGATCACCGATCTGTTGCAGCAGGTAGTATATCTGTTCCAGCATATAACCGAACTGTTGTAGTGGATGAGTAATCTATTGCAATAATATAAAACATACCACTCATCTTTTAAGATTGATGAATGGTTTGTTCAACAGATCACACAACTATTGTGACATCATCTGTTGCAACATAGGAGTGACCTATTGAAGCAGTTAAATAATCTGTAGCAACGGCTGAGTAATCTGTTGCGACAATACAAAACATATTACTCATTTGTTGAGAAAGATGAATGGTCTGTGCAACAGGTCACACATCTGTTGCAACACATGAGTGATCTATTGAAACAGTTATTAACGGTCAATATTGTTTAGATTTATTCCAACATAGGGTCATCTATCGCGGCAGATAAATGATCAATTGGAAAAATCAAGTTTTGAACTTTTCCTGTAGGAAGAGTTGGTTGGATTTTATCCAACAGGAGGTTCATCTGTTGCATCAGATCATTAATCTGATGGTTCTTCCATTGCACCAGATGGTTAATTAGTTGCATCAAATTTTTTTATCCGAAGCTTAATCTATTGCAATATATGGTAAAGCTGTTGCATCAGATTATTAATCTGTTGTATCAGAATTGTAATATGATGGTTCCTCTGGTGCATCAAATGGTTTATCTGTCACATCATATGATAAATCTATTGCATCAGATGGTTAATATGTTTCACCAGATGGGTAATCTGTCGGAGAAAACATTAGCACAATTTTATTAAACAAAAAATAGCAATTTCACCATTTTTACCAAGAACAAGAACAGAAAAAATCAAACCAAATTGTCCTTTTATTTTTATAAACACAAACAATAAAAATAAAACTTCAAAAAAATGCAAAAAACAACAAAATATCATAATTCACTTCGAAAAGAGAAGAGAAGAGAAGAAATATCAGAAATTAGGGTTTTATTTAGACCGCATTTCAAATTGTGCAACAAATATTAAAATTGTTAACCAATACTATAAGAGAAGTTGGCTCAAGTTTCTCGTTTTCTTCAAAACTAAAAAGGCCATAAATTTTTACCTGTGAAAGAAGAAAAAGACCGATGAAGAATTCAAAGTTGTTGTGGCCAGAGAACAAGGTTGTCACGTCGATTGAAGTCAACAAGGAACTGGAATCCCAACTATTTATAGTCGGATGTTGAAGTTTCCGAGTATTGAAATAACAAAATTACAGAATAGTTGGTTAGGAGAGAGTTGAGAGAAGCTGTCGAGAGAGGGATGCGAGACAGGTTGATTGAATTGGAGAGGGAAACTCAAAGCCCAACTATTTGTCTTCCGGGGTTGAAGAGAGAAATTTCGCAGAACTGTTGGTTGGGAGAGAGTTGAGAGAAGCTGTCGAGAGATAGGAGAGAGTGGTTGATTTGGATTGAAGAGGGTGTGGGTTGGGTTGATTTGTATTTTTGAAAAGATTAAAAAGTTTTAAAAATATTAATCAAGTCCACAATTAACTTGATCAAGTTTCCTAATAATGTTTGACCCTATCTGTTGGTCAATGTCACCAATCATTTATTCAAGACTTAAAAGACACCTATTCTTCAATTTTCTCTAGTGACTATGTAGCACATATGTGGCACAACACACTGAAGTGTCCACGTAGGCTCTAAGGGTGTCAAAATTACACTTTTAATTAGTTCAGGGGGGGTAATAGGACCCCTTTTAAGTTAAGTTGTATCATAACCTTTTTGGATATAGTTCAGGGTAGGGGGGGGGGGGGGAAATTGGGTATTTTCTAAAAAAAAAAAAAACATAAAATAATAAATTAACTCTTGATGTTTTAAATTAACTTGATGTCTTATATGAAGGCTATTTAAAAAAATTTCAAAAGTTTATAGTAATTTTGTTATATCACTTCTAATTAGTTGTTATAAGTCATTTAAGACATGTCCGCTTCGTTGTTTCAATCATGATTTTATTATATCACCTCTAATTAATTTTTATGGTCATCTAAGTATTAAAAAATAAATAATATTTTATAAAAAAATAAAATACACACAAAATAATACATTTAAATAAAATATTTGATTAATTATTAAAATTATATTAGAAGCCACAGAAACTACAATGGGACAGAGGAAGACATAAAGTAACATATTATTTAAAAATGAGAAGACATGTAAACTGGGATAGAGAGAGTATTAATATCTTAATAAAAAGTTACACTGAAAATATTATAAATTACGTAATTAACAACTTAACAATATAAAAGATATAAAATATTCGATCAACTCTCGAAATTATATCTGTGTCACTTAAATTGAAATAGAAGAAAAAGTATTATAAATCACAATAATTAAAAATTTAAACTATTTTAATGATTGATTATCTAAATTATATTTATGTTACATAAATCGAAATACAAAAATAACATATAGCATGGATCCTTCAATGTCTATGTCTAGTACTAATACACATGTACATTTTTATTGCAGCCTCTTTAGACTCGCACTCCAAACTTTCTCCCCATACCTGGTTCCTCTTATCTATTTGACCAAAGATGTCAAACTCCTTCAGATTTTCTGTTGTGCATTTTTCAAAAATAATAATCTATTCCAAGTGGGTGTTTGGCATTGACCAACTTATAAGCACTTTTTGGCTTAAAAAACGTGTTTGGTAAAAATTTTAAATGCTTAAAATAAATTGAATTTGGCTTTTTAAAGCCAAAATATAGAAGCACCCACTTATTAGCTTTTTTTTTTCAACAAGTTATAATTTATTTTAGTTGACCAAGTAAATTACCTTTTTGTCCCTAGCAATTATATCTTATTCCAATTTTACCCTTAGCCCTATTTAACCTTTTCTACCTTTATTCTCCATTTTATGCGCGCTGCTCCCTTCACCATTTTTTCTCCTTCTCCCTCTCTTCAAAGAGCTAAATCTCAACATTTTCTTCATTGGAGAAAGCTGAAAAATCTACCAGTTCTTCGTAGTAAGCTTCTTCTTTTTTTATTAAATTTGAATCTATGGCTTATCGATTTAAAAATGTAGCATTGACTCTGTTGTTGTTGTTTAGGAATCTGATAAGATTTATGTTGATTGTTCGTTATCGCTACATTTCTTTACGTGGGTCGTTGTTACTTTTTGCTGTTAGTTTATGTGTTTATCCGCCCCCCATCTGGTATTATCAAGTGCATTTGCTATCGATTTAAAGATTTTGTTATTTTTGGTTTATGTGCATTGGTTTTATTGTTGTTGAGATTTATGTTGATTCTAAGTTATCGATGTGTTTCTTTACGTGGGTTGTTATTAATTTTTGGTCTTAATTTGTGCTCCACCAACTCCTAATTGGTATTAGCAGGTGCATAGAAATCGATTGAATTACATCGATGAAATGTATGTTGATTGTTCGTTATTGATGTGTTTCTTTACATGGATTGTTATTAATTTTTGCATGAGAGGAGAAACTCATCTATTGACTGATCCAGAACGCTTGAGACCATATTTAAGTGGTGAAACCAATCTTTTCCCTATTTCATTACTGAATATGCTAATCAAGTTTATCTTCTACATACTGAGAACTTAAAAAAAAAAGTTACACTATCAACAAATCACCTAAGCGATAACTACTAATAAAAACCACAAAAGCAAGTATTAGTAACATGAAAATAAGGTCAATTACCTCATAGAGTAAGTCAAAAATTGTGATAGGGAAAAAAATATTTACTCTTTTTGTGTATATAAGTTAAATTCGTGTTAATTTACTTACGTGTTTTGACTGTAAGAAGTTTAAGATGTACTTACCAACTTCATTGGTGGATGAAACTCTTGTAGATGAGAAGTTGAGAGGATTTGGAGAACCATCTGTCCATGAAATCTTGGAATGCTTTTTCCTATCTTAATTTTAAAATGGTTACTGCTTTTTCCATGAGATCAGTTTCTCCTCTCATGCGTTTTGTTGTGTTCAATGAATCTGTATAAAACAAAATGATTATATTTTGGATTAAACAAAGGTTGAATGGTCTATTGATAAATAAACTTCTATATATGACAAATTTTAATAGGAAAATATTTCGTAGAAGACGACATATCTTTAGTTTAATAGCACAAGATTTAAAGGTTGGCTTTACTTTCTTAAACTTTGTGACAAGTCAAAACTAGATAAATAAATTGAAATGGATTGAGTAATAATTAAGTTGTGGCTATTGGCTAATTTTGTGTTTGTGTTCCAATGTGGTCATTTCTCCATAATCATGTATTTGTTTTACCATATGCCATTTCAGTTCTTTTTCATTTAGTTAGGCCGTGTAGTCTGTAGATCTTTGTTTTGGCTTGCTCAACATAGCTTTAGTTTTTACTTTACTAGTCTCTTGTCTTTCACCTTTTCAACTTTTATCCCTAAATTAGCTAAGTGTCGCAATTGACATTTATATTCCATCTTCAGATCATTTATATTCCATCATGTCGAATATTAGTTTGGTATGAAGTAACGCTAAGTGGGATTATAATGCTCATATTGATTTTATTGAGGTGTGTGAAAGAGAAATTAGAAAAGTAAATAGACCGAACTCTCATTTGAATAAAGATGGATGGAAAAATTTGGTTGATGCGTTCTATAGTAGGACAGGAAGAAACTATACTAAAACACAGTTGAAAAATAAGTGGGATAACATAAAACAGGACTGGTATTTTTTTAAGCAGTTGATGAGAGACAATACAGGTTTAGGTTGGGATACCACAAAAAATACAATCATTGCAGATGACGATTGGTGGAAGCAAAAGATTAAGGTACGTCTGTCACATTATTCTATATTTCTTTGTTATTTCTCTCATTATTTGATTTACTTAAGTAGTTTTTTTTGGATTTTTTTCATTTCAGATGGATCATCGATATAGGAGGTTTAGGAATATGGATCTTTCTCTCATACGTTATGGTTATGATGCATTATTTTTGGATATTGTTGCTTTGAGATAAAAAGCAAACGCCGCCAATGAAGAACAAATTTTTGAAAATGAAGAAGATTTGAACAAAGAAAAAATAAATGATTTTGATGATTTTGAGAAAGAACACTTCATTAATCTCAATGATGAAGGAAGTGATGAAAGTGATGACCCAAATGATATGAATTCTCCTATGTTTCCCAAACCATCATTAAAAAGAGAACTTTTAACTGATGATATAGGAATTAGCAGTTGAGTAAAAAAGAGTAAGACAAAATCTGTTAGAGAAGAACTACACTCTTTAGTTGAGTTAATGTCAAGCAAGAGTACTGCTACATCTCATGCGGCGGAGGATCCCACCATTGATAAGTGTATGGAATTTTTGGCAAGTTATCCCGAAATTGATATCCCGTCTGAAATCTACAACTATGCAGTGAATTTGTTTCTAAAGAAAGACGTCCGTCAAATATTTCTTAAGACGAATAGTGATGAAGCTCGGAAGTCTTGGTTGGCATATAACTATCAGTTATACCTTCTTAAGAAATAGTGAAGGATGTATTCGGTTTATTGTAGTACTTTTGTTGTTTGATGTTTTTTAGTATGGTTGTACGCGTAAACTTAAAACACTATGGCTGTAAAACCTTTTTAAAATTGAGTTGACTTTTTTTGTATTGTTGTATGTGTGTGTGTTTTATACATATGTATGTTCTATTGTTTTTCACTTAGATGAAGAGTATGCAGTGATATATCGTAGTACATCTTATAAATTAAAATATGTTGATATATCATACTCTACTAATATGAGGATTATGGGATTTTTACACTCCCATATTCTACTGATGTGAGGTGTTTCTGCTTTTCTAGTTAAATGGAAAGTTTGGATATTAGCATATCTCTTGATTTAAGTGAATTTTTAGATGAAGAAGATGAAGAATTAGAAAAAGTTTGCCGAGAGCAAGAAGAGGAGTGGATGACTTTGTGTCAACTAACAGGTAAATATGTTTTGACGTATTGCGAAAAGTACTTATGTAAGGAGCCTTGTCGTACATCAAAGCGCTCCGGACATATATTTATTCAAGAGCTATTACGAGGAAATGAAACTCGTTGTTATGAGAATTTTCGATTGAAGAAAGCGGTGTTTATTGATTTATCCAATGACTTAACAGAAAAATATGGGCTTAAAGCCACTCGTGGAATTTCTACACACGAAATTTTAGGCATGTTTTTGATGGTTTGTGCACATGAAGCGGGAAATCGAATGATAAAAGAAGTTTTCAACATTCTGGAGAGACGGTTCATAGACACTTTCATAGTGTGTTAAATGTTATTTGTAAGCTTGCAAGAGATATCATTAGACCACATTAAAATTATAATGATGGTGTAGAAGCTCACAAGCAATGTAATGAGCGATATTTGCCCTTCTTTAAAGTAAGTTACACTTTCTCCAAATATATACTTTATTATACTTAATATTTAATTTCTCTCTTGATTATTTTCTTAAGTTAAATTTATATATGTATATACTTGTAGGATTGCATTGGGGCACTTGATGGCACATATGTTTAAGCTAGATTGCCGCGAGGTCAAGAAATTCCGTATATTGGTCATAAAGGTTATCCGACTCAAAATATTCTTGCCGTTGTAGATTTTAACATGTGTTTTACATTTGCATTGGCTAGATGGGAAGGATCAGATCATGACAATCGTATATTTCGTGAGGCTCTTTGTAGACAAGAACTCAACTTTCCACATCCATTGGAAAATAAATATTATCTAGTTGATTCTGGATATTCCCACACGAAGGGATACATGGCTCCTTACAGAAGAGATAATGTGAGGTATCACCTTTCTGACTTTCGGCGTGGTGCAACACGACAATTACGGGAGCCAAAGGGAGGCATTGAAAAATTTAATTATTTGCATTCTTCTTGTAGAAATATAGTAGAACGTACATTTGGTGTATGGAAAGCGAGGTGGTCCATTTTGCACGACATGCCTTACTATAACATTGACACTCAAAGGGATATCGTAATTGTTACTATGGCCATTCATAATTACATTAGAAAGAACTGCAATGTGGATAATGCGTTTCAAGTAGCTGAGAATGAAAGATACATCCCATCGGTTGATTTTGATGTAGGCTCAACTTCAACGGCTAACAATATGGACGGCGAAAATATGAGTGAGGAAAGTAATGTGCATTAGGTGTGGTTTCGTGATATGATTGCTAATGATATTTATAATGCTTAAT
>NW_025890103.1:0-4228 GCF_002878395.1 Capsicum annuum | reverse complement strand
TCCAAGGAGGTGCAATTTCTTTCTCTAGATTTTTAATAAGGGGACATTTCTTTACTTTCTTAAACTTCGTGCCAAGACAAAATCAGAGAATCAAATAAAAATGAAGGGAAAAGACTCAAATATGCCATTGAACTATTAAAATGGTTCATCTGTGTCATCAATTAAAAGTTTTGCTCGTTTATGTCATTGCCGTTACAAAACAGGCTCTTTTATGCCATTATTTTTTAACTGGTGTTTTGTAAAACCACCTTTGTCATGTGGCCTCTTATTAGAGGTCTGCATCACCAAATTAGACTCAGTTAATAACATAATCATATTTCATTTTAGTTTGTCCTATATCAATCAGATTCAGTAATGGAATTTTTTTTTAAAAAAAAATCCAATGAAAATCATTTATAAGAAAATACAAATACTGTGGGAGGGAGGAGGTGTTGATTTCGATGAAATTGGAAACAGCCAGAATCAACCAATCAAACTCCTGACCTTGTAAGCTGATGAACCTCATGGACTAACTCCTTCTTATCTTCCTCAACATGGGCAACACTAGCCATAGACAATCTACTAAGGGAATCTGCCACTACATTGGCCTTTTCCGGGTGATACAATACACTCATATCAAAATCTTTCAACAACTACAACCACCTTCTCTAAAAAAGATTCAGCTCCCTTTGATAAAATATATAGTGAAGACTCTTATGGTCAGAGAAAATATCAACATGAACACCATAAAGGTAGTGCCTCAAAATTTTCAAGGAAAAAACCACAACAGCTAACTCCAAGTCGTGAGTTGGGTAATACTTTTCGTGCTCCTTAAGTTGGGCATAGGCTACCACTCTCTCCTTTTGGATCAACACACAGCCTAAACAAACCCTGGAAGCATCACAATACACTACGAATCCATCTAACCCTTCTGGAAAAGCTAACACTAGTGCGAAAGTCAATCTATCTTTCAACTCTTGGAAACTCTTCTCACACCTATCCGACCATATAAACTTCTTTTTCTTTTGGGATAGCTTAGTCAATGGTGAGTCTATAGATGAGAACCCTTCAATAAATCTCCTATAGTATCTAACCAAACCCAAAAAGCTTCAGATATCAGATGGAGTGATGGGTCTAGGCCAGTGCCTCACTGCATTAATCTTCTGGGGATCTAATGAATACCATCCCCTAAACTGAAATAAATCAAGAAAGTAACATATTACAACCAAAACTCACATTTACAAAACTTCACATACAATTGGCGGTCCTTTAGCGTCTGCAGCACTATTTTCAAATGATCTCCATCTCTTCCTCACTCCTGGAATACACCAGTATGTCATCTATAAAGACAATGACAAATATGTCCAAGTGAAGACCCTTTTCATTGATGAATGAGTTGTTTTTTTCTTTTTTCACAACAAAGCGATCAATGGGTTGAAGATCCTGCCAATCAAAACAAAAAAGAAGGCAAAGTTGGCAAGCAAACATAACAAGTGAAAGTAACTCATCCCCAAAAATTAAGTTCAACTCTTGAACAATGTATCCTCAGCATATGCAAAGCTGTTCATCAAAATGAACTTGTGTTGACAAAAACTCCAACATGGAGGCTCTATACTAGCCACTAGTCCATGCACATCCCTTCAATTACACAATAATCCCCGATATATTGAATAATAATTCATCAATAGTATGAAACAATATGTAAAATTATTGAAGTTGATGAACTTCATTGTAAGAGGAGGACAAAGGTGGATTTAAGATTTAAATTTTATAGGTTCAAAATATAAGTGTTTTCTCGTTGACCAAGACCAAAAATGCATCCTTTTGGGAAACACAAAGGATCATTTATGTTCAGCATTAGATATCAGGGACATAAGTGAACCTACTATTTAATGTTAAGGGATCGTTTAGGCTGTTTTCTCAAGATAATTGTTCAGATAGCATTTCAACCACTAAAATGTTATCTTGTTTAGGTACTCTTTATATTTTGTTCTTTATACATTTGTTTATTGATACTCATAATATTGTCATTTCTTCTATCCTTTTCTCAAATATCTCTCAGTGAATTTGAAGTTGTATGATCTGCCATTGAAAGATTAGTTTACCTTAATTATTCTCTCATTTTATTAAAGTTTTAGAGCAAAAACAATACTTGTAGTGGCTTGTCAATTTATAACTTAGCTCTTTGTACTATGTATATAATTATGTTGCTAACTCCTCAAAAATAACATTGATTACGTGTTGTATCCTTCAAAAGTTGTGCATTTTTCTAAGGATCTAACACTGGTGTGACAACTTTTTTAAAAGCCGTCCCAGCAACATAGAAAACACTACCTAAGTAAGCGAAGCGGAGTTTTGAACCACAATCTTTTTTGTGTACTGGGATTTGAATTATTTTTACACGTTAAATGAGCTAAAGCTACTGAGTTTGAGACTGAACTCACTGTTACCATTACCTGATCTTATTTAGTTTATGCGTGCCTTTTCAGCAAATCTGTGTATCTCGTTATTTGTAATACCATTGACCTCTTGCAACCTGCAGCTTTCAGGTCATAACCGCAAAGGAGCGAAACGAGAATACAGTAGATATGGCTCATGCAAGTGTGGCTTCTCTTATGAGAACAATAGAATCGCTCTTGACATCCAATTCGCCGATGCCATCTCTATCCTGTGATCAGAGAGAAAAATTTTGCGCTCTTCGTGAAAAAGTGAGTTCCCTGGAAGTATTTGTCAAGAACTTTGAGAAAAACAATGTTTCTGGGGAAATGACGGATTTTGAAGTAGAGGTAAAAGATGTTGCAAGTGCTGCTGAATACACAATTCAACTGAGACTAACAGAAACTGTACTGGAGTAAATAAAAGCCAGAAAAAAAAAAAGGCGCGCCGAAGGTTTCGTCAAAGCCTACAACAAGTAGCAGAGGACATTGATCGTATCTGGATAGAGTCAACAAAGATTCAAGATTAAGGCAAACAAGCATCAAAGGAATCAACGGTTCAAGAGTTTCCAAGTTCGTCAAAAGACATTCTGAATGTTGAAAACAGTATGGTTGGACGTGATGATCAAAGGGAACACTTGTTAAAGGATCAGACAGGAGTAGACCCAAAGTCATCCCGATTGTCGGGATGGGAGGCATAGGTAAAACAACCTTAGCGGAAGAAGTTTACAATCATGAATCAATTCTATGCCGTTTTGATGTTCGTGCCTGGGATACTATATCTCAACAGCACAACGTAAAGGAAATTTTGCTGAGCCTTCTGCAATCAACGATCAAAATGGATGACACGGTTAAGACGAAAGGTGAAGCAGAGCTAGCAGACGTGCTGCAAAAAAGTTTAAAGAGAAAGAGATACTTAATTGTCTTGGACGATATCTGGAGTTGTGAAGTGTGGGATGGCGTGAGACAATGCTTTCCGACTAAAGACAATGCAGGGAGTCGAATATTGTTGACGACCCATAACACTGAAGTAGCTCGCTATGCTGGTGTAGAGAATCTTTCTTTGCGGATGAGCTTCATGGATCAAGATGAGAGTTGGAGTCTTTTCAAAAGTGCAGCATTGTCAGGTGAAGCATTACCATATGAGTTCGAAGCTGTGGGAAAGCAAATCGCAGATGAACGTCACGGGTTACCACTAACTATTGTCGTGGTTGCTGGACTTCTCAAATCTAAAAGCAATAGAAGATTGGGAAAGTGTTGCTAAAGATGTCAAGTCATTCGTCACAAATGATCCAGATGAACGATGTTCACGTGTGCTTGGGTTGAGTTACGATCACTTGACAAGCGCCTTGAGCATGAATGGCATCCAAATGTTAGGAGATTTGCTCGATTGAAACTTTTGTTATCAAAGCAAATGCCTTTCAGTTTGAGAACTTGAAGGTTCTGAAGAGAAGCAATTTCTGGTAAATGCTGAGGATGCAGGAAATTCAGGTTTCGATTAGTAGTGTTTTCTTGTTCTAACTCGTAACAATCAGTTCGTGAATTAAATTAATAGTTTGAGCTATTGTCTTCCTTTTGGGATTATGTAACGAGACATTCAAAGTTGAGCGTATGAACTTGAAATTTTTTTTATTAAGTCAATAAAGCTTAAGTAGATTAATACAAACTAAAGAAGAACAAATGTAGATAGTGATTCACAATGTTACCCCAAAAAAAAAAAAAATGTAGATAGTGAACATAGGGGTAACAAACTCCACTAAGTCAATATCTTCTTATCCGTGACATCTGAAAATTGAAATAAGATAGTGAGCGTC
>NW_025890102.1:3266-5165 GCF_002878395.1 Capsicum annuum | reverse complement strand
TAATAGAGATTGGCACTCCATGTAATCGGACTATCTCTTTAATGTACTACTTTGCATACTCTTCAACTGTGTAGGTGGTCCTAACTGGTAGGAAATGTGCGGATTTGGTAAGCCTATCAACAATCACCCATATAGAATCAAACTTCCAGGATGTACGAGGCAAACCAATAACGAAATACATTTTGATTATGTCCCACCTCCAGCTTGGAAGATCAATGCATTGCATATAACCTCTGGGTTTTTGGTGCTCAACTTTAAATCTTTGACAATTTGGACATTCAGCTACAAATTTTGCAATGCTCTTCTTCATGTCATTCCACTAATACATATCTCTTAAATCTTGATACATTTTGGTTGATCCTGGATGAATGGAATACCTTGAACAATATGCCTCTGTCATAATCTTCTTTATTAGCCCATCTACATCTGGCACACACAATCGGTTTTGGAACCGAAGTACTCCTTCTTGCGTAAGCTCAAATGCCTTGGTCGCACCACTCTGAACGTTCTCATTAAGCTGTAATAAAATAGGATCTGCATATTGCTTCTCTTTCACTTCAGCTACTAATGAAGATTCCGCAGCATTATGTACGATAAGCTCTTTATCCAGAGTTTCAAGAAGGCGAACTCCCAAACTAGCTAACTGGTGAAGATCTTTAATCATCCCTTGCCTTTCTATAGGCGCCATCATAGCCTTACAACTTAATGCATCAGCTGCCACATTTGCTTTTCCTGGATGGTACGAGATATCAACATCGTAGTCCTTTAATAGTTCAAGCCATCTCCGCTGCCTTAAATTTAGATCCTTCTGATTAAAAATATATTGCAAGCTCTTATAGTCAGTATATATATCAACATGAACCCCATATAAGTAGTGGCTCCATATCTTTAAGGAAAAAATAACTGCTGCCAGCTCAAGATCGTGTGTAGGATAATTTTATCATGTGGCCACAATTGTCTAGAAGCATATTCTATTACCTTACCATGCTGCATCAATACACATCCTAAACTAATTATAGAAGCATCACAATACACTGTATACCCTTCGGTGCCTTCTGGAAGTACCAATACGGGTGTAGAAATCAACTTGTTCTTTAAATCTTAAAAACTCTTCTCACAGGCATCATTCTATTGGAATTTGGAAGCTTTATGGGTTAGCTTGGTTAAGGGTTCTGAAATAAAATAAAAGCCTTCAACAAACCTTCTATAATAACCAGCCAACCCGAGAAAACTATGAATCTCCATAGGTGTTATGGGCCTTGGCCAGTTCTTCACAGCTTCTATCTTTTGAGCATCAACCTTTATCCCTTCACTAGATACGATATGACCCAAAAATGCCACCGACTTTAACCAAAACTCACATTTAGAGAACTTTACATAAATCTTACAATCACGAAGAGTCTGCAATGCCTGTCGTAAGTGATTGGCATGGTCCTCTTCTGATCTAGAATAAACTAGAATATCATCTATAAAAACTATCACAAATCCATCCAGGAATGGCTTAAACACGATATTCATCAAATCCATAAAAGCTGTGGGTGCATTTGTTAGCCTAAATGACATAACTAGAAACTCATAATGACCATACCGTGTTCGGAAAGCTGTCTTGGGTATATCCTTCTCTTTGACCCTCACTTGGTGGTAACCTGACCTTTAATCAATCTTAAAAAAGCACTTGGCACCCTGTAACTGATCAAATAAATCATCAATTCTTGGGAGAGGATATTTATTCTTAATAGTCACCTTATTCAATTGCTGATAATCAATACACATCCTCAGCGAGCCATCCTTTTTGCGCACAAATAACACTGGTGCTCCCCAGAGGGACATACTAGGCCTTATGAATCCCTTCTCTAGCAAATCTTTCAATTGCTCTTTCAATTACGAGAATTGAAAGAG
>NW_025890102.1:0-3166 GCF_002878395.1 Capsicum annuum | reverse complement strand
TTCTTGGTAGAGGATATTTATTCTTAATAGTCACCTTATTCAATTGCTGATAATCAATACACATCCTCAGCGAGCCATCCTTTTTGCGCACAAATAACACTGGTGCTCCCCAGAGGGACATACTAGGCCTTATGAATCCCTTCTCTAGCAAATCTTTCAATTGCTCTTTCAATTCTCGTAATTCTGCTAGGGCTATTCTATACGGAGGAATGAAGATTGGTTGGGTGCCTGGTATTACATCAATACCAAACTCTACTTCTCATTCAGGAGGCAAATTTAGAAGATTTTCAAAAAATACATCAAAAAATTCATTTACCACCGAAACGGCGTGAAAAGTTGGTGGCTCCTCTTCTATATCCCTTACTCTGACTAAATGATATATGTATCCCTTGGAAATCATTCTTCTTGCCTTAAAATATGAAATAAATCTACCTCTTGGCGCGCCAATTTCACCTTTCCATTCAAGGACTGATTCATTTGGAAATTAGAAATATACATTTTTTGTGCAGCAATCAATTGTAGACGCCAACCAGTCCATAACCATTATAACATCAAAATTTACCATTTCTAACTCTACAATATCAGTCATTGTATCATGACCACAAACAGTTACTATGCAGTTTCGGTAAACCCTTCTAGCTATGATAGATTCCCCAACCGGTGTGGATACTTCAAATGGCTTAACTAACTGTTTAGTTATTCTTTTGAACTTTCCAGCAACTAATGGAGTAACATAAGATAATGTAGAACCGAGATCAATTAAGGCATATTCATCGAATGAAAAGATAGATAACGTACCCGTAACCACATCTGGGGAAGCCTCTAAATTCTGTCGATCCGCTAGAGCATACATATGATTTTGAGCCCCGCTAGAACTCGTGGCTCCTCTATCACCTCTAACACGACTCATTGGTTGTGCACCCCTTCCTGAATAAGGCATCAATGATGATGATGCAACAAATGACCCCGTAGGTCATGCCATACCTCCTATGCCCCTTTATGGGAATTCTCTCATCATATGCCCCAACATACCACACCAAAAGAAAACATTGGTCCCCAGCCAACATGCGGCCAAATGATACCTTCCACATTAATTGCATGGCTCTCGAGGAGGTCTCGATTGGCTCATATTCCCTTGCCCTTGGTACCCCACTGATCGCAAACTCTGACTCTCACTTCTGTGCCCAAATTGATTTTCTCTAGGCCCTTGGAACTGTGGTGGGGCACTAGCTGCAGAATAAGAAGATAATAGCCTAGGTGGTCTAGCAAAAAACTATGGTGTGAACCCTCCTTGGGATTCTATGAACTGCCTTGTAGATCTGGCCCTCTTGGAATATCCTCTTTCTAATTCCTGTGTTCTTCTCCTCTGCCTCTGATCTTTCATTTTCTGTACAAAAGCTTGGATCCTCCCTATGTCCATATAGTACAATCTCTAACCAGATATGGATCCAGTCTATCCATATATTAATGAACTCTATCATCCATAGTAGCTACAACATTAGGAGCATATCTCGACAAGGAATTAAATCGAAGACTATACTCTCTCATGCTCATATTCCCCTGATGAAGTTTTAAAGACTGATCTGCACGGGCCTGATGGATCTTGAATGGAAGATAATGATCAAGAAATGACTCTTTGAACTCTTTCCAAGTAGCTGGGGGTGCATCAATACCCCCATATCATTTGCAGTCCTCGTACCAATATATAGCCTCCCCTTTGAATCTATACACAGCTAACTCCACTGTCTCTCTACCCGTTACATGCATAATATCTAAGGCCCTTTGAATTTGATCAATAAAGTCCTGTGTGTCCTCGTTAAGATCTGATCCAGTAAAAATGGGAGGATCCATCTTAAGAAAATCCTATGTTCGAAGGCTATCCACCCTATCTGTACCACTAGGGCCCGTGGTAGGAATGGCTTGCCCTTAAGCTTGCCCAACAACTATACGAGTCGAAATTTGCACTGCATTTCTAAGATCTTGATCAGCAACATTAATAGGTGGCTCTGGGGATATAGTTCGCCTTCCCCTTATTTCTTCCGGAGTGGAAGAAGTTTCTGATGTATGCTCAGCTAGAGCCTCACTATGATTAGCTGGTATAGTGGGTGACTTACTAGTCCCCTCTCCGGCAGCCATATCTACTTCCTTACTGGTATTCTTATTTTTGGTAACTAGCATCATTACTATAATAAGAGAAACAAACGGATTCAGTGGTCAACTATGACTACATATACAATATAGGCTCCATCGCACGATCTAAGACATAAAGAAAAGAGATAATTCCTAAATGTCCATAGCCTCCTGTTTATAGATGTGGTGCACGACACACTAATAAACAAGACTCTACATAGACACGACTTTGTAGACTCACTAGGACGAACTTCTCTAATACCACTTTTGTCACGCCTCAAATCCTATTACGGCAGACCGGCACCCGTAACTGAGGAGGCTCAGGAGAACCAGCTCATAACCTTATACTTCCCATGCATACCTCTATGACAACCCAAAATTCGGACAGCATCATGTCGCATATAAAAGAAAATAATCACCTGTAGAAGCTCGAGCATACATATATATGTATATACAATACTTGGCCGTTGGAGCCATCATGTCTATTAACAAAACACCACTTTGACTGTACATTAGTTCTAAAAAGACTCTAGACATTACACAGAGTTTAACTAAGGTCGGGACACATCCCGCCATATAACTAACTTCTATACAACACCAAAAGTGACTGGATATGACACGGAAAGCCCCGAAGCAAACTGGAGCTCACCAAAAGTTGCTGGATATCCTGGCTCCTACTTGTGCGGTGTATGAGCTGAGGTACCTGTGCCTACAGCATAAAATGCAGGTCCCCCGTTGGGGACGTCAGTATGAAATATGTATTGAGTATGTAAAGCTGTAGATAATCACATATGATATAGGAGCTAAATAGAAATAAAAAACAAGTGAATAAATCGTAATAGGAGTGGACCACTCTTACTAGAACTTGTGACAACCTGTACATTGTATTTATTCAATCACTTTACATTCGTTCTTATCATCTTTGTAATCATTACTGTACTGTACTATGACCATTAGGCTGCCTCTACTACATATCAACTGGGATCGACCCATGATAGGCTTATGCCCCTGGGATACCACCCATAAACACATAAAT
>NW_025890101.1:0-1054 GCF_002878395.1 Capsicum annuum | reverse complement strand
TCAGTATCATATCAAGTAAAGGACTTGTCTCACGTGTAAGTTTAAAATGTTCAGTAACTCTTGTTCCATCAACGTCATGTGTAAAAATTGCAATTTAAGAAATACAAATTATGACAAGGTTAGTACTCACAGTACACTTGTTGGAATATCAAATTTTTTACCTCAAACAATTGATCTGACTTCCTACAATCGAACCTATATCATATCAATCTCATGTTCATCTCTTTATTTAGGCTAAAACATAACTACTTTAAATTAGCTAACTCTAGAAATTTTATTGTTGACTCTTATTTTATCAATCTATACTAAATTTGCTTCGACCCATGAGAACATACTTATAATTAAATTTTTTTCACCATCATAAATCACAATAACCTTACTGCCCAAATTTTATTCTTTTGTTAAGATGAAAATATAAAAATTGCAATTCAATCATTTAATATTTTCGCTCCATTTATGAAAATTTAAAAATTTTCTCTATCACATTAATCCTTGTTTCTTAAAATTTTAACCCCAAATCTATAGTGACGAATTATAAAGGTCAAATTTATAGACCAAGTTAAGAAATTTACCTTGAACCCTGTAAGAATCTCTCAAGGACTTTCCCCTTTTTCTTTTCCTTGGCTTTCTGATCATGTAATCCCTAAAACCTTAAGTTTTTTCTCCTTTATGTTGAATACACTACTAGGTAACTTATACTATATCGTGGGTTGCAGCCCAAGGTTGTGCTTTATATCTTTTTGCTTTTTTTTTAAACTTATCTCTTTTTTTTTCTACTCTTATGCCCTTTTTAATGTAGGGTATCACAACTCATCACTCCACAATCTTCGTGTTTTGTGCGAGCCGTTAGTCATGATATCAATTGTTGATCTTAAATAATTTCAAAATATTGTTAACAAAATATAAGATTATTTATTTTGGATCAAATCCATCTCCGAAAAATCACACACTAATAAGGTTATATATATATATGTGTGTGTGTGTATGTATTTATATATATATATATATATATATATATATATATATATGTATATGTATATATGTGTGTGTGTGC
>NW_025890100.1:0-2920 GCF_002878395.1 Capsicum annuum | reverse complement strand
CACTACCTCTCCTTATAACCACTATTCTCCACTTCTCACACCTCACAACTCCTTACCGAGGCATCTGTACATCTCCTCTTCACATATACAAATCATTTCGGTCAGAAATCTGAAAAGATCATTTTTTAATGTTTAATTTTGAGAAAAGGCATCATTTTCACTCCAAACTATATGAGAAAAGTCTAAGCCACACCTAAATTATTTAAGTGGCCTATTACATACCTAAACTATAAAAAAGTGATACTTTTTACCCCCTAAATCTGACGTAGAAAAACATAATTAATTAAATAAAAAAAGGCACGTCTACCTTAAAAATTAATACATAAAAAAAATAAAAAATAAAATACTCCTCTACCCAACCCCTAGCATCCATCTCCCCTGCCCCACCCCCAAACCATCATCTTCTTTATCACCCCTACCCCCAAACAATCATCTTCTTTATCACCCTCACCCCCAAACCATCATTTTCTTCGTCACCTCCAACCCACAAACTCTAACCCCACCGAATTGATGTCAATTTCACTAATTTCAAAATCTCAAAACGAAATTCGAATCACTAATTTCGAACTAAGCATAAACAGGGCGCCAAAATTCGAATTGAATTTGTTGTTTTCACTTCCACAAATTAAATTATGGAATAACTTTCTCTCAAAATCATAAAGGATAATAAAGTAATTGAAACATTCTTCTCATCTTCCTCCTCACTCAGTTTGTTCTCAACCAGGCGCAGTGTTTTTCTGTTAAACTGTTGTTTCTTAATTTCCCTAAACTTCTTTATATCATCAAATTCACATGAACACTACAATATTACATCTCCACCGTCTAATCTTCCTCCTAAAATTTCCACCCAAAAAATTCTTTTTATCTAAATCTAACTCACAATTTAGCTTGCAAGAACCACAAAGGTCCAATCTTGGAAAACAATGAAGAAGCAAAAGCAAATTTCACAATTCAATTACAACCCATTTGATTTTCTATTTGAAAAAAATTGTCTTTTCAATTCTTGATTGTCTTAGTGACAACCCATTTGACAAAAAATCATTCTCACTTGTTTGTAAATCACTTTTTGCTATTGAATCTCACCATAGGAAAACCTTGAAACCCTTTAGGCAAGAACACTTAACAAAGATTTTTAACACATACTCGCAAATTACCAATCTTGATCTTTCTCTTTATCCAAGAATTACAGATGGAACACTAATAGTTATAGCTAGTTTATGTAAAGAAATGTTGAGGTCAATTAATCTTTCAAAGTTTAAGTTTTTTACCCATGTGGGATTGTCTAATTTAGTTATAAATTGTGAGAATTTGATTGAGAATGATTTGTCAAATGCTACTGAGTTGAAGGATGTGGTGCTGCTGCATTAGCTGAGGCAATGAATTTGGGGAGGGTGTGGTTGGTGAGGTGTAAGTCGAGAAAATTAAGTGGTAGATGATAAAAAAGTCTTTTAATTAAAAATGGAGACAATTTTGATCAGCTAAGGTTAAAACTTCATTTAAATTGTGATTAAATTAATTAGGGTATAAAGTGTAATTTTTAAAAACTTTTTAATTTTTTTAAAAGTTCTCAAATTTCAAATTATAGAGTTTCTCCCTTTTCTTATTTTTCAATCTTTCTTTTTCTTTCTTCCCATCTTCTTCTTCTTATTTTTTTCTCTCTCTATAGATTTTTTTTTCTTTCTCTTTTCATTTCATTCTTTCTTTTTTAATTTTATGGACTACTTTTACAAAAAAAAAATTGAAATAAACATTTCATAAGAAAAAAAAGCAGAATTGGAAGTTTCAATCTCAAAGAAAAAGTTTGAGAAGAATTTTTTTAATATCTTTTAAAAATCAATGAAGAAATAATTTAGAAAATTAAGTAACTACGAGAGCTGCTTCAGCAACTACGAGAGTTACTTCAGCAGCTACGAAAGTTGGTTCAGCAACTAAGAGAGTTGGTTTAGCAACTACGAGAGTTGTTTCAACAACTACGGTAGTTGCTGCAACAACTACGGTAATTGCTGCAACAACTACGGTAATTGCTGCACCAACTACTATTAGTTGTTGTGTTACAACAATTATCGAAGTTACTGCAGCAACTGTCGAAGTTGCTGTAGGGATCTTTGTGTAAATATGGGGTAGAGATCTTTGTGTAAATAATAAAACTTGAGGGTTTTAAAATTAGTGTCATTAACACTAATCTTAAAATTGTCACCTCTACTCAATATTTAAGACTCGTGTCACTCTTTTTTAGTTTTGAAACTTTTTTGTCTCCCTTAATTAATTTGCCCGTGTAAGTCTATAATTGATATTGGTGAGGTGTAAGTCTATAACTGCATTAGCTGACATGGCGCTGACGTGACAGGCGTGTGTAATACACCACATCACATGGAAGTGGTATAATGCTTTACAGGGTGTAAAGAATATATTTTTTTTATAGTTTAGGTGTGTAATAGATCGCTAGTATAGTTTAGATGTGGCTTACACTTTTCTTGTATAATTTGGGATGAAAACGATGTTTTATCCATTTATTTTTGTAAGAAATCTTAATTTCTCATTAAAAATCAGATGAGGCAAAAGATTTAAATGTACTGATCTCTGAGAAGGGGCAAGGAGTGGATCCATTATCACTTTTTAGTGAATTAATATATATAAATTTATGTTTGGCATAAAAAATATTAAAATCAAATTCTATATAACAAGACTGTCATTGCAAAGACTTACTAGGAGCTATCTCACTTGCAAGTGATGGTCATTCCTAAACAGGCCAGTTGGATGGTAATAAAGCTTTTTCTAAAGTCATGATACTTGGATATAGTACTATATGTATACAATTGGATAAGTTGTATCTTTTTAATTTTCTTAATATACAAGATTACTGTGAATCTTTTTAGTAAAATATATATTTATCTAGAGATAAAAATATACTATCAATTAA
>NW_025890099.1:0-1719 GCF_002878395.1 Capsicum annuum | reverse complement strand
GAGACTTCTTAATTGGCTAGTTGTAAATAGCCCCACCCCAGGGCTATGGAACAAAGGATTATCTCGGACCTAGACCGAGTGAATTATACATAATCCATTAAATTGTACCTATTTTACCTTTCCAATGAGATAGAGAACCTCTTTGGTCCCCACAGTGTAGCTTAGCTGTCAACAAAGTGGGTAAAAGCATGGGAGACGAGAGTTCAAATTATAGCAGTAACAAGATGATGGGTGTTTTCTTGCTATCTGCCCAAATCTTGTAGAGGGTTATCGGAATTTATGCGGTGGGAGATAACAAGTACTTGGTGGAATAGTCGAGGTGTGCACAAAATAGCTGGAAACTACCCTTATAAAAACATTATAGACTATTATGTATTTTGTTTGAAGTATCTTCGATTAATAATCCAGGGAAATAGAAAGATTGACGATGATGTTACACATCGTATTGGAGTGAGATGGATGAAATGGAAGCTCGCATCTGGTATCTTGTGTGATAAGAAAGTGCTGCCAAGAATCTGCTGCTGCAAAGATAACATTTTGCTTCATTGGCATTTGATGTCTTCTTGATATTATGAGTCAGCCTTATAAAGTTGCAATGGTTGGTGTAAAATGCAAGTTAGGATGCACTGACGCTATCGTTTTCATGGTAAGACATCAACCGGAACTGTAAGTTCTATGGAAAATGTAATGAAACTAATAATTTGCTTAGTAGAATGTATTTGGGATGTCATTTTTGTCTTGAGTGATTGAGGTTTGGATTTTGGATATCTCATGGTTGTTTTCTTCATAGACGTTACCTGTTTATGGTCTATGACTGTGAGATACCATTGATATCTTCAAATTATTCTAATTTGTATACAAGTTTGTGGAAGGCACAATATAGTAGGTTTGAATTTTGATTTTGCAGTTGTATGTAGGACTATCGAAAATGACATATAAAATTACTTTTATATCTAAGCTTCAGCTTATAGAGTATCTTTTTCTTTTCCTAAAACAAAATGTGATGTCTAGGCCAGCTTGTGCGCACCTCGACTAATTCTGCTATCTGCTACCTCCAATCAATAGAAGTACTAGGCAACTCATTCGACAACGCATCCTGGAGTTCTTCTAGATCTTTCGTTCAATGAGTCAGAGCTTATTCTTAACCCTTTGATTAATGTTGCGGGTTCGGGTCATCTGAAGATTGTTGAAGCTGCCCTTGATGCTGTGCAGCAGCTCATTGCTTATGGTTATCTTAGGGGTGAAGTGGACCCCACTTGGGGTCCAGATGCGAAGCTTCTATCGAAATTGATTGGGTTTGTTTGTAAATGTCATGATTTGGGCGATGATGCGGTGGAATTGCTTGTAACTAAGTCTATTTTATCTGCTGTGACGTCGGTTTTGATTCGAATACATGGGGATTCTTTGTTGCAGGTTGTTAGGACGTGCTATGATATTTATTTGGAGAGTAAGAATGTGGTGAATCAGACGACGGCTAAGGCTTCATTGGTACAAATATTGGTGATTGTTTTCCAGCGAATGGAGGCGGATTCGTCTATGGTGCCATGGCAGCCTACTGTTGTCGCGGAGTTAATGGAACCAGCTGAAAAAGATGATACTGATGGATTCAGGGGTTTATAACTAAAGTGTTGCAAGACATTGATGGAGTTTTCAATGCAGGGACTCTCAGGGTTGGTGCTACACCTACTGGTGCTCATGATGAGGCATTTGAGACAACTA
>NW_025890098.1:0-1297 GCF_002878395.1 Capsicum annuum | reverse complement strand
AGAGGTATCTCGCTTTTTTTAAACAGATTTAAGACCACTATGACATAATCAACACCGATCCAACAGTATATCTCTTGACATGTTCCTTTCAGGATACAACAACCCATCAACAATTTACAACTCAAACAAGTCCGGATTAGTTGAATAGTCCAAAGCTCCACCATAAGAACACCTTCTTTCAATATATATTTACCCTCTTTGTATAGTGAATATAGTTAAAAACTTATAATATTTTCTTTGTCTCAACTCTTTCTTTCACTAATATAATTACTCTGTTTTGTATAGTGAATATAGTTAAAGACTTGAAATATTTTCTTTGTCTCAACTTTTTCTTTCACTAATATAATTACTCTCTTTTGTATAGTGAATATAGTTGTAGACTAAGAATATTTTCTTTATCTCAACTCTCTCTTTCACTGCTACACACTTTAATATTTTTCACACTTATCCTATTTTCTTATTCATCTAATAGCATGAAAGATCAACTCTATTTATAGGTGAGGTATTCATCCTTGTATCGAATAGGAAGACTATGGTATAGTAAAGTAAGTACATGAATGATCTATAGATTATAAATCTTACAAGAGTTACATGCAATTAATGGACATATAAGTTACATGACTAATAGCCATGAGAGTTGTAAGAACTAATCGTCATCTTTACCACAATTTTTACGCACTAACTCAAAATGATAATATGGTGAGTTACGTGAATAATGATACCCCTTTCTCCACTTTATGTTTACTAATGTCATGCACTTTAATTTATTTTAATAATAAATGCACCAACATTCCCCCACTCATTTTAGTATTGAAATAAGAGAGTTCACCGATTTAGTTAAAGGGAGAATACTATGCATAATGAAGTTATGCTCTATATTGAACTCACTAAGTAAAAAAATAAAGCTTACTACAGAGTCAGTAGTAGTTTCAGACTTGAACTTTGACTGCTTAAGGTAAATAAAGTATTACTACTTACACACAATAGTCAAGGTGTTGTCATAAGCTTTAATAGCCATCACATTACGGTTATGTGCTATCCTGATTTTTTACGAGTGTTTTTAAGAATAAGCCACCTTCTCATAGAAAGCGACCTACTTCCACACTCACATAGGTGAAATCTGTCAATGGTGGTCCTGTAATTTTGACGCCCAACTCATACGAGATAAAGAATTCATTAAGAGTTCTTTGACTCAACTTTCACAAATCATTACAGAAACAAAATGCACTCACGCCATAAGAAGGGATAAAATAATAGTGCATTTACAACAAGTCAATATATGATTCGTTCTTCCCAT
>NW_025890097.1:0-1464 GCF_002878395.1 Capsicum annuum | reverse complement strand
GCTCCCCAAAATAAGGATTTGTAGCTTCTTTATAAGCTATAGAGCTAACAAAATCCAAGACGAGTTCTAAATTATTTACAAGGGTCATTTGGACCAGCTAAAGAGGCTAACCAGACACCTGCCTCGGAAAAGATTACTGGAAGTTGAAATTCCATGAAAACATCTTTTGTTTCTCTCTATCCATAAACACCAAAATATAGCACCCGGGATCATCATCCAAATACTCTTGATGGCTTTGTCAACTTCCCGTGAACTCCAATTTTCAAGAGCATGCCTAACAGAGAAAAGCGTGACCCGAAGAAAGACCAAAAAAAACAACAGCACCTATTCCAAAGGTCCGAGGCAACTGGACAGTGCAGCAGCAAGTGGTTGACACTTTCTGTGCGCTTGTGGCAGAAGTAGCATCTGTTGGCAAGCTGGAATTTCTGTTTGGAGAGATTATCCTATACGAGGCATGAGTCAAGCAGTGCAGTCCAGTTGAAACATGTCACTTTGATAGGTAGTTCAGTCTTCCATATATGCTTCCATGGCCATTTGTCAATCATGGAGTTCCTTGAGCATAAGCTGTGATAGCCTTCCTTGACTGTGTAGTGACCTTTTCTTGAGTTGCCCCATTTCAATTTGTCAGGATCTTGGGGTGAAAAGGAGCAAGACTGCAATTTGGCCAAAAATGCTAAGATGTCATTAAGTTCCCAGTCATGAAGGTTTCTCAACCTTATGTCCCAATTGTTATCTAATATGTTGGATGCGATGGTAGAATCTGGTTCAGCTGCAATGGTGTACAAACTTGGGAATTTCTCACTCAAAGTTGTATCCCAAAACCATATGTTATATTAAAAAAAAATTAGTTCATCTCCGATGATATATTCTTTTATGGACTAGAAGAAGATCATCCAGCAATAATTACATTTAAAGAATTGTAACTTGGCATAAAAGTTACTCTTTAAATCATTGCCTACAAAATGCGGAACCACCCTAGCCAGCAGCAGGAAAAGTGTCCATGGAAGAAAACTTGGAAGAATAAAGTACCTCACAAAATTTGCATGTTTTGTATGGTTGCTAAAAAGAAAACTGTCCTTACACAGGATAACCTGATGAGGAAAGGGATAACTCTATTTTCAAGAGTAGAAACTGTTAATCACCTATTTATACACTAGAGTTACAGGACAGCCATGGAGACTATTTCTAAGTCTCAAGGGAGTGGAGCTGCTGGCAAAGAACAGCAACAGGCGGAGAGTCATCCTAACTTGTATTTTGTGGACAATGTAGAGGGAAAGGAATTCTAGATATTTTCAGAACATAGAAGATAGTGTGCAACAGGTCAAGTTGAATTGTATCTTGACTCTTATGTTTTTGGTGTAATCAGCTATACTCTAATGATCATGTCTTTAATATTGATGTACTAGACTCATTATAGACATAGGATCATAGATAGTGGAATTTGTAAATATGATTTCAGTTTGA
>NW_025890096.1:0-1230 GCF_002878395.1 Capsicum annuum | reverse complement strand
CAGTTTTGCACCCAATGTTGCGTAGTGCGGACGGTATGCTTTAGGTCTTCTTCTCGTTCATGAAGGTCATCGATCTGATAGTGAAGCGCCTGTCGTTCGGTCATCCACTGATTTTTCTTAGCTTCAACTTTCTTCTGAAAAGTCGTGAAGCGTCTCGCTATTTCTCTTTCCCATTCCATGAAAGCTTTTAGCTGAGCCTGAAGCTTCGACTGTGTACTTATCAGCGAGGCCTTCTCTTTCTCAAAATCACTCGATTGTTGCTCCATAGCACTGGTGACAATATCCAGGTCTTCTTGTAGGGCATGCATGGCAACACGGTTCTCTCTCTCAATCTCCTTACGAACCGACCTAATTCTGGCCTCAAATTTTACCTCATGGTGAACCAATTCTTCTCTAGCCCTTTCCAAATCATTATTTAAGACGTGCAGAGTAGACTGATAGTTCTCTTCTGCCTCTCATCGAGCCTGCTTAATTCTGACTTCGATCTCCGCTTCTCGATCCACTGGCTCTCTGGCCGACATTTCTGGCATAGCTTTAGGAGGAGGCTGGTCATGAAACCATGGCAGATATCAATAGTCTACCTCGCCCTTGTCGTGGTCTTCCACCATGTGATCGAAACCTGAAAACACACATCCTCCCCAGATCTTAAGTATCTCAGTCCTCCTTAGAGGGATGTCAGGGAGGAATTCGTACATGAACTCTTTCATATCCTCGACTGGCGGTATATGCTGACGTTGACCGAATTATCGCATGACTCTTAGTGGCACGTAGGGCTGAACACCTCAGAGACCCATTAAGACGATGAAGGGTCGAAAAGTAGACATATATATCACCTCTTTTGAGGGGAACCAATGATAATTCCACACTATCTTGTCCGCCGTCAACCCCTCCAAGTACTCCTTCCAAGATCTTATTCCTTCGGGGAAGTTTTGGTTCTCCATCCTCTTCTCATGGCCTTTGATATAATCATTCCACTAGACTCAAAAATCCACAACAAATGGATGGTAACGAATATGCTCGAGCATCCATAACTGCAATAGAATGTTACATCCTTCAAAATAGTCCGCTCCACTTTTGCACATCCTCAGGGCCCGATAAATGTCTGCCAAAATCATGGGCACGAGGGTGACCTTAGGATTCTTCTCAAAAGCGGTAATAAACGCAACCAGATTGGTGCTGATTTTTCCTCCTCTCTTTGGAAATACCATGATTCCCAAAAAAGCCACTATG